>NC_053130.1:36730707-36824488 GCF_010015445.1 Perca fluviatilis | reverse complement strand
GTAACTGTAGTGGAAACTTTATTTTGTAATGTTTAGTGATTTTCTGCACTTTTCAGTTAAAATTCTCCAGGTTACAGAGCCAGAAAAGACTTTGCAGACGGCCCGCACATTCTCACGACTGCTCAACAGTTTGCGTGATGGCCCGCACATTCTCACGTCAAGTACATTTTTTATACATCACAAAGTGTCTGTGAAAACCAACATATGCAAGCTTTTTGTGCGTACACAACGTTTATACATGAGGCCCCAGGACTCTGTTCGCCATGCCATTTCCCAACAAAGAAATATGTTGGGACAGCACATCACGGCGCTACAGGAGATCGCATCTTCTGTTTGGAATCTTTCTGCCAGTCTGACGAGTATCCAGACTCCGCTCAGTGCTACAGCAGAGAATCCAATAACTGTTTCGCCACCCACACCTGCTGCTTCTGGAGCTGTTTTGTTCCGAGAGCCCAAAGTGCCGACACCGGATAAGTACGAAGGGGATTTGGGAAAGTGACGTTCATTCCTCTGTGTGTGTGTGTGTGTGTGTGTGTGTGTGTGTGTTAGTGTATGTATATACTAACCAATAACTATGAAAAACATCAGTCGCAAGTTTACAATAGCATCCAGATAATATTTATAGATGGTTTACAAAGTATTTTTTTAACTACGTAACAAGGTATTATAGTCATCTGTTTTAACTTTATAATAACCATCCAGGCACTGTTTATACTGAAGCTTTACAAAGCAACTAGTAACCCTTAAAGTGTTAGGAATATCTGGTGCATTTATCTATGGAATGTTTATAGATGTTTTAAAAATGGTTTCTTAAAGGTTTACAAACTTTTTTTAATCATTCCCAGATACCTAATATAGTATATGTGTGTAACAATCTGTTAATTTACAGCACTACTAATAATTAGTAAACATTATTAATCATAATTTAATTTTAACAGTAAAATGGCTGTTTGCTAACAGTTAAATAACAATTAACTAACGATGAATTAACTATCAATTTACCATCTATTAATGATGGTTATTATAAAGTGTTACCATGATTTAGTGTGCCTGTGGTTCGTTTGGTGGGTTGTGTCGACCTCCACCTCTGTCCCAGTGATTACTAAATGTTAACCCCTCCCTGGTTTGTCATTAATCACAGCTGAAGCTCAGCTGGCGCCGAGTGATGGCCGATGTTTGCAAATCAATTCCTCTGCTGTTAACATGGAACACTCCCAACACAACGCAGAAGTTTGTCAAGATGAGAATAATTAACTTTTTGCTATATTTCCAGTACTACCACTTCATAAAGGAGTCACCTGAAACCAAACCAGGAGCCTCTACAACCCAAACCTGAGGACGGTTTACCTGTGCTAAGTCCTGCTGTGCCCTGCTAGGTCCTGCTATGCCCTGCAGTACCCTGAACTACTACCACCTACCAAAAGCCTGGGTCAGTCCAAGGTTTCTCCCTAAAAGGAAGTTTTCCTCACCACACAAGGTTTCCGCCTAAAAGGGAGTTTTTCCTCGCCACTGTCACACTAATTGCTTGCTCTTTGGGGAATTACTGGAATTGTTGGGTCTTTGTAAATTATAGAGTGTGGTCTAGACCTACTCTATCTGTAAAGTGTCTTGCGATAACTCTTGTTATGATTTGATACTATAAATAAAATTTAATTGAATAAATGTCTGCAAGCAGGGGCTTTACACATGTATTTCTCACATTTGCAGTGCACTCCGTTTTGTTTAGCCTGCCCAGTCTGCAGCCTCAGGTGGATGGGGACATGACTCAGTCACTCAGAGACTGACTACACTACAAGAAAATAATACTCTCCTGCAAGAAAAGATGATTTTTTTTTTATTATTCTGAGTTAGGTGTGGAGTGGGAGCAATGCCGCCTGCGCACAAGAAAGCCTTGCTTTTTTTAAAACAAAGCACACACATTCTGTTTATCTTACTTGGTGTGTAGATTTATTTCAATGCTTTATAGTGGATATAAATTAGTATTATTTCTTAATTTCATCTGTAAAAGATTGTGAATGTCAAAAGAGACCCACAGGCAATCTTTGTACCCTGATAGTAAAATATATAAAATACCTAACAAATCAAATAACAAATACCATAGTAAGATACAATTGACAGTTATGTATATATTAGATTTTTATATAAATACATACTGTCATAAATAAAAAAAATAATTCTTAAAAGGAAAACTATTTAGCTTTTATCTTTAATAATTGAATTAATTGTTTTTTAATGCCACATTAAAATCATATCCCAACACAGAAAACAGAGTGAAGAGGCCATGTAAGTGTTGTCCAGCAGAAAGAAGCAGACCTGGCAAGACCAAAAAAAATTTAATTTTAATTAGGGGGTGCAGGATTGCTTTTTGTTTTTTGAGATTGAAATGCATCTACCATGCCAAAATGAAAATGCAATCAAGTGTCCAATTATAGCTTGGGGGTGGGAGCATGGGCAGTGTTCATCTTCCCTTACAGGTCACATTAAAATAGTTTCCTGGGGGCCAGCTGGCAGAAGAGGCACTTCTGTTGAAGGTACATTCAGTCAAGTTAGTGATTGTGATTGTCTGCATTTAATTATGATTTATTAAATGCATAGACCTACATACAATGACATTTTTTATTTAAACATTAGATTTTTCTGTCAGGCAAGGGAGTCATCAAATTTTATGTTGAATTTGTTATTTTCAGACAATTATATCTGCTCATGAATGAGTATTTTTTTTTACCTTTAAGGCAATGGGAGAGTTTACCACACTGTGTAGTTGTCAGGTATAGATGTTGTATTAATTACATTACATTACATTCATATAGTTCATGCTTTTATCCAAAGCAACTTACAGTAAGCGCATTCACCCATGAAGATGCCACCCAGAAATTGCAAGAATCATGCAAGTAGATAAAATTCATGAAAGTGAAGTGAAGTTGGGTAGGGTGAAAGCCAGCCGGGCTGCTGCATTCTGGAGAAGCTGCAGAGGTTGGTTGGCACTTGCTGGTAGAGCAGCCAGGAGGGGGTTACAGTAGTCTTGACAACAAGATGTTAACAGCCTGATCCAGAACCTGTGTCGCTTTCTAGGTGAGGAACGGACCTATCCTCCTGATGTTGTGAGCATATGCAGCTGCGGGTTATCACAGCAATATTGGCTGCAAAGGACAGCTAGTCAAACAGTGTCCCACCCAGGTTCCTTGCAGTCCGAGCCGCAGACACCACAGAGTTCTCCATGTTAATGGAGAGGTTGTGGATGGGAGATGCCTTCCCTGGAAGAAAGAGCAGCTCAGCCTTGTCCAGATTGAGCTTCAGGTGGTGTGTCAACATCCACTGAGAGATGTCAGCCACCTGGGTTTTCAAGACCATGGAAAGGACAGAATTAGTTGTTTGTCATCTGCATAGCTCAAGTATGAAAAGCCATGTGAGGGAATAAGAGAGCCCAGTAACTTGCTGTACAGATAAAAGAGGATGACACCTAGAACAGAACCCAGAGGTTCCCCAGTAGTGACGCTACAAGGTTCAGACACAGATCTTCTATAAGTTACCCTATAAATTCGGCCTTTGAGGTAGGATGGAACAGGGAGAGTGCCGAGTCTGAGACTCCCAGTTCTTGGAGGATGGAGAGGAGGATCTGGTGGTTTACCGTGTCAAAGGCTGATGAAAGGTTCAGCAGGAGGACAACAGAGGAGAGAGAGGCAATACATTAAAAACATTAGTAATGAACACTCAGGAACATCATTTAACAGAATCCAAAGTTTTCAGAACCGTCAATCTTCAAAGTTGTATACGTTGGATGGGTTGGATGCCCTTAAAATTCAATTTCATTTAGACTTTCCCTTTATTTAACTCACCATACACATATATACACACTCTCCCATATCCATCATGCTTTTTCCGATCATTCCAACTTGGGAAATGACCATCAAGAACTTGCTTGCTGCACCCAATCTGGAATTAAAAAGCTATCATACAAAAATGTCTTTGATCCACTAAACTGAATCTATTCCACACTATTGTGAAGTTTAAAAAATGTTTCTTCACTTTTTCAAGTGCTGATGTTATGTACATCCCAAATCAAACTCAGAAGTAAATTACATTTTAGTAATCCACACTGATCCCAAGCTAATTATGCTGCCAAGGTGGAGGTCTCTTCATGTAATTAACAGTGGGTTATCCACTGAGCTCATCTGTTTCATTTTTGTGATCTCTACCAGAGATCACACATTTAGTCCTTTCATGCAGCTACACGGCATCCACATGTAGCTCTGCTTGTGCTGGCGACTAGAGAGGACAAGATAACTCCAGGTCACTGAAGTTGGACCTCAGGCAGCCCAGAACGTCCGCCAGACAGAAGAGCTTCCTGGTCCCAGCCCCTAAGGGCTTTCTGGACTCCAGGGACTGGCCCTCACCAAAGTGATCAAGTCAGCTGTCCTGGAAAGAAAGAGCAGATATATTTAGTCATTTGTATCTGGAATGATTGGAATTGTTACTTAACCACTTTATTGTAATCTTGGTCTCAATGTGTTTAAATTAATTTCTGACAACATGATGTCCTGTATAATACATGATCTTCACTGTCATGATCATCTTTTCTTATTGATTTGTATGCGTATATCTTTTATATCTTTTTATTTTAGTTTCTTTATCTGTCTGGGGATTCCAAAGCCATGTTTTAGCCTTCTCCACTACTGGTGTTCTGACATTTGCCCTGGGCCTCTCCCTCAACCATTTCCAACTCAGTGGGGAAAAGTGAAAAGGATTTTTAATGAATGAGTATTCACTAGCCGACGCCATGACAGACAACGTGAGGATTTTATAATATTCTCCAGAAGAAGAGTGCCGGATCTTATAAGGAGCCACAGGTTGCCTGCACTCGGCATGGCGATGGATTCAAAGTAGAGCTTTCGTTCATTGAAAGCCTTCTTAACAATCTCCTTCTACAGCACAGTAAATGACCAGCTTGCTGCACTGGACTCTTTTGGCCCAGCACTTTCTCTTAATGACTGCTCCTGGGCTACAGTGGTAAAGAAATGGGGAAAGGGGCTCCACGTTCTCTCCCTCTATTTGATCCCAGTGTGGAGGATAGCAGTGATGTTACTCTCCCACTATGGAACATTTTTGTTCTGCTAGCCAAGTTAGCTGATGATGAAGTCCCCAATACAACTCACCATCCTGCAAGTGTCCTGGGAGCTGTCCCGAAACTTGTCTCCGACCAACAAATCTGTTTCCAGAAGGAAAGCAACTTAAGTTGCAAGTCCATGCCCCAAGCTGTCTGCCAAGTACAACCAATGCTGAGGCTTATCCAACTAGCCTACCTGGACACACAGCCTCCCAGGCTAATGTACCGCCAGGGATGATCGATGCCAAGGGCTAATCTGGTTAGTTTAGCCGAGCGACAACGTCCTTCCAGACTAGCCACATCCAACAGCAACCCTGGGTTGTTAATAGTAGGTGATTCCACTGTCAGGTATTTAACCATTCTATTGTCAGGTATTTAACCCTACCATATGCTATAACCTAATGTATCTCCGTTGCCCCATCCTCTTTTCTTCTTATATATATATATATATATATATATATATATATATATATATATATGTTGCCTTTAGAGGCAATTATAGGCAAGCATAACCTCATTTCATTGTTATTCAGTTGATTTGCAAATTTATTTGCCTATGAAACAAAATGACAGTGAGTGTCACAGTTTAGTGTGTCATTTTGTTTTATTTTCAATTTCATTGCTTAGTTGTATTAATTATATTAAGCTGTGGCTGTCACATAACTTCCTAATTAAAATGAAGATACTACTGAGTGTATTGTCTTCACTACTTCTTGCATGTCAAACGGTCCAGTTTTGAGTTTGGGTGCCCTGGCTTCATACATTAAGCCAGATGTCAAAAGTCTGTGAGTGATGTTTGACTGCAGAACGAAATTTGACAAGCAGATTAGCAACGTTGTTAGAATTAGCTTTTTCCTGCTTCGTCTCCTCCGTTCTTCCTTAACAGGAGAAGGCAGTTCACTCCTTAATTAGTTCAAGGCTGGATTATTGTAATGCTTTATATGTGGGTCTCAATCAAACCTCCATCTTGCACCTTCAAGTTGTGCAAAATGCTGCTGCTGCTCTATCTAGACGTGCACACATTACCCCCGTTCTCTACACCCTCCATTGGCTCCAAATGTGTTTTAGAATCGATTTTAAGATTTTAATGAATGGCCTGGCCCTGGAGTATTTGTCTGAGATTTTAACCCTTCACGAGCACAACAGGTCATTGCGCTCATCCAATCAACTGATTTTAGAGGTCCCAAGATCAAGGTATAAACTGTGGGGTGATCAGGCTTTCGCAATCCGCACTTTTACAATGTAGCTCTTTTTTAAACTCAAAACTTTTTTATTTAAATTTCTTTTAATACAGAGAAGCAGGGTGACATTTTCCGTCTCCTCCTCCTGTTTCTATGTAACTTTTTTCAGATTTTACTGTTTTCTATATTTTATTCTTTTTATTTAATGTTATGTTGTTTTACTCTTGGTTCTTACGGTGGCCGACAGGGGCAAACACACTGCAACTTCAGAAAACACATGCAAATAGACAAAACACAAGCAAATTAAGAAAACATCTTCATTAATTTGACAACACATGTGCATCATTTAGCAAATGCACTGCAAATACACACAACACAACAAAATACATAAACGCGATGCAAATAAAAAACGATGCAAAAAGAAAAGCACACAAACCCCGAAAAAAGAAGCAATGCAAAAAGAAAAACAACTTCATTAATTTGACAACACATGCTTAGCATTCAGCAAATGCGATGCAAATACACACAACACAACCAAATACACAAACGTGCTGCGAATAAAAAACAATGCAAAAAGCAAAGCAGACAAACCCCGAAAACAAATGCAACAAAAAACGCTGCATCCAGATTACACAACGGAAGTTCTCCAGACCTCTAGAGGGAGCAGCTGAGTTGAACAGCTGGACTTTTGTTTTCTGAAGTTGCAGGGCGTTTGCCCCTGTCGGCCACCGTAGATTCTTGATGTAAAGCACTTTGAATACCTGCTGGCTGCTGTAAAGTGCTGTAAAATAAATGTTGATTGATTGATTGATTGATTGATTGATGATTAGGCAGACAAAAGCAAAAAACAGCCTGCCCTGTGCAATGTTTTGGTGTCTGTTAACCTTTCAGATACTTACTTCTTACTTCAGATACAGTTACTCAAACTTGACTTCCTGGATCTTATGTCATGTCTCACTGGCACCTGAAAAGGTTCCCTTTCACAATCTGACATTGCCAGACTAATGTTGTCTCAATATGTACAGTGTATAGTAATGTTTTATTGATGTGAAAATGTTACACATGACACCTTTAAATAAAAATCTACAGCATTTTTTCTTACCTTCCCTCTGTGTGTAATCCCGTTGCGTACAAGTTCTCCTGAGACAGCGGACTTCTCCCGAGAGTCCATGCTGCACCAAGCAGAAACTGTCTGCTCCTTCTGGTTTTCCCAGCAGGCAAAACCTTTACTTTTGGATGTTTTCCTGTGAGTCCTGTATTTCATTTTGGGGAAGGTGTGTGAGCCGCCATCTGTGGCCCCCCAGTTGTGTTCGGGCCACAGGGGATCGGTCTGGGTGGCCTGGCTGGTGGTAGCCCTCTGCAGGCGCACAGAGATCCTCTGAGCTGACCCAGTCATCAGGGTGATGGACTGAGAGTCCAGTGCTGGACCTGTTGATGTGACCACTTGGAATGCAAACACCTCATCCTCATCTGAAGGCAAGAACAAAGAAAATTATTAACAAATCAAATTTTCATAGTAGTATAAATATAAATAGTATAAAATCAACTTCTGATGTTAAATCTGATGTAAAATAACTTCAAAAAGTCTTTGTAACTACAATTAGCTTTAGATGTATAAATCCATTTTTCTATGCTGTTTGTGTCACTTTGTTCAGTAACTGTCTTTGCTGAAAATGACCTCCACAGGTGGGCACTGCCGGGCTGCTGGGCAGTGAGCTGTGGGTCAGTCTGGCTGGTGAAACGCTACTCAGAGAGCTGGAGCGGATCAGCTTCCTACAGGCCAGAACCAGCAGCTCCCGACACTGTTTATGACAGTTAACACCACAGTCTGCAAAGGAAATAGACACATCATCTTATAATCAGAGCAACTTTTTTCTAAGCTTCAAGACAGATGATTGCCAGATGACATTGCAGTAATTATAATAACTAACATTTAACATGTTCAAATGTATTTTTGGATGGTCTTTACAGAATAATGCAATATAACAATACCTTTGCACTTGTAGCCCTGTTTGATGATTCCCCAGAGCTGCAGGTCCAGAAATGTAAGGAAGGGAGAGGTGGGTACAGAACATTCAACATTAGAAAATAAAAGCATGGCAGCATGTCCCTAATGCCAAGTCTACTACTGACTTACAGTGTACTACTACATTTACCTGACAGAGAAATGTTACTGGTTTACATTGCAGATTCAGATCTTACTCACAAAAAAACAATTAAAATGTGGTGTAATCACAGACATTTCCCTCACAGACTCATGGCGCCACCCTTTCGGCCTGTTACGAGAGCCAATCAGAAAATACAGAGACAGACTCACATTGGCCTCACAGAAGCAGCAAAAAGTAAAATTTTAGTGAGTTTCCTCTTAGCCAAATGCACTAAAAGAATTTAATCTGGGTTTCTATTGTGAACAGAAGAGCCAACATTATGGCTGCATTTTTTTCTTCCTTCAACCTTTATTGTGCGGTTGTTTAATTTTATTCACATCTGTACAAACTGCATCACATTTCAAATGCCAAGTTCATTGGGTACCCAGCAAGACACCCACCAAGTGTGAAGTAGATTGAATGAACAATTCTCGAGATATTTGAAGGACACACACAGAGAGAGTCCTCGATTTATAGTTATTATATTAGACTGATTGGCTCAAGGCCGGCCTATAAGTTTAATTGCAATGTTTGCAAATTTTCATTGCTTTGAGGAAATGAAAAGTGCAGTAAGATAATCTTAAAATACACACAAATCCAGCACAGTGTTCACAGAAGGTGGGCTTCAAGTACGTCATCTCCTGGAAGCTGTGGATGAAACCTGGACCCATCTTACACTGGAGCAGTGGGTTGGCCCGGAGGAAATATGCTATCATCTCATCCTTACTGATCAATCCATCTCTGAAAGAAGGAGAAGCAGAAAGGGTAAAAAAAGAAGTTATAACACCTCAAAAGAAATTAATCTGTTTGTCAGAGACTTCAGATACTGACGCAGAATCTGCATGTGGTAGAGAATAGAACGACTGATGCAACTAAAGTCACATCTTTTTTCCTTCAAGAGAAGACATAGCTTGCAGCTGGAAATGTTATATGATTTTGAAAGTGGCTACACTACCCAGAAGTTACTTGGAAGTGTGGAGCATGATGCTGTGACTAGGTTGGACTAAAAAATACAGTTGCTGTAGGTAATTATTTTAACATCTACACTCACTGATCTTTGTCCAAAACGCAGAAGGAGTCCAGGAAGGGAAAATTAGCAGCAATGCTCTCAAAGTCCTCTTGAGAAATATAGCCATCATGGTCATGGTCATAATTCCTGAACACAGACTTCCCAATGACAAGAAACAAATTAGACACATACATCTCTACTTCTGTTCATCCAGTAGCTGTGTTTCTGTTGTCTACTCACATCCACCACCTTCCTGATGTGTTTATTAACCACACAAGGGTCTGGTTTGGTGGTGACCCCGGAGGCCCAGTCCAGTGGGACCAGGAGCTTGTTGGGAGTCGTTGGAGAGGTGGGCTGTAAGGAAGGACACAGTACATGTACACAGGACTTAGTTCAGCAAATATGCTGTTACACCCCAAATACAGATTCCCAATTCGACCAATAGTTCCACTGGAACAAAAAGTTATATAAAAGTAGAAATGCTTGTAAGTTGTCAAAAACAGTATCATGGTACAGTGCAAAAACAGTCCTAAACATTTCAGCACAAGTATCAAGTTTTTTAAACGGCACACCCTCAGTGTGAACAAACCTGAACACAAAATACAAACCATTTCAGCTGAAACTTACCAATGATTTGGGGTTACGTGGTTCCCTTAGCAATGACAGCTCATAAATCTCATCTTCGGTGTAGTAAAGGTCTAAAGAAAGCTGAAAATACAAGGGTTTGGATATAAATACAGTAGTTTTAAAAAATTAACAATTGAAAACAACATAGTAAGCATTCATTTAATGCATTACACCACTGATTGTGTTAATAACTCATTGGTGTGAACAATTGGAAATATATAAATGCTGATTATTTTCTCTGCTGTATTACAGCAGTTTGGTGGTCTTCCATTAATCAAGCCACAGAGCACTATACTGTAGCATTTTCCAGTCTGCCGTTTCTCAGCAATATTTTGGAAAACGCAATGAGCAATCTTTAGTTTTTAAACTGCATTGTTGAAAGCTGTGGTGAGAGAGGTCTTTGTGTTGTGGGTCAGTGGGTGGATTTCCATTGGAAAAAGGTGATGTTATGTTTTATTGTGCACCTATCAGGATTTAGCAACATAAGAATCATAATCTGTAAGAGTTATCGGGTTGTTTGCTGATTTTGCCATACCACTGTTAATTAAACCACACCCACACAGACCTGATGAAGCAGAGAGGTCCGTCCATAAGTAAGTAAGAATGTTTCAACTTTGATTGTTGCTATTTTTATCCAAATTCCCAGCCATGTACAGTACAGTATACAGACGGAATATAATGAAAACAGTGTTCTATCTTTAAAAACGTATTACCCTTTTTTTCTTCCCCCAGATACAGAGATACTTATGCAAATTTGTAACCAGTTTTTTCTTTCAGCTTAAAGATACAGTATGTGGAGTAGTTATCGCTCACCGTTAACAGGTAGATGAGGTCCATGTTGGGCTCCACCTGGGCCACTATACTCTGCAGTGACACCAACTCATTGAAGGTGATGTAGAGCTGATGCATCTTCACCAGGTTCATCTTCTTACTGTCATGAACCCAGTCAGAAAATACGACATGCACTGCGATCAGGTCCTTAAGGTGCACACCCAGGATGGGGATTTTAAAGCCCTGGCATTCATTGAAGGCCTTTCGGTAACAGGAGTAGTTGTTGTTGGAAGAGACCAGCTCTGTCATTTCACTCCAGATCTGTGGGGAGGAGGTGTGTGTGTGTGGGGGGGTGGGGGGGGGAGAGGGAGGAGAGGGTAGGGTTAGTATAATGATCAAATCACAGAAGTCGTGTGGTAATTCATGTAACATGCTTCAATGGTTTTACTATGGGTGCAGGTGTATCCTCCATATGTCAGAAGTGTTTGGAATGGACTACTCAGCAAATCAACTGCCTTCTTTATGGAGGTCATAACCAGGTTCCTCTACGGTTACTACTCTGATAGATAAAGAAGTGTCAAAGTTGACACTGCGATAAACATAAAGACATGGATAAGCCAAGGAAACCCTACTTGACCTTGTGTCAACTTTTTGTTGAAAAATTGTATTAATTTGTAGTTTTAGAAAAAACTGAGGATTTTTCCAGCCGAACCCCAAGCCGCTGCAGGAAGGACTACGCCTTAATGGTACACACTCTACCTGCTAAGCTAAATGTTATTTAAGCTGTGAAATCATTATCACAATTGCAACAAAAATCTGAAACAACCACGTGGAAGCCTGGTTGCCCTACAAACACATTACTACTGGATCTTGGATAACCATGTATAACCAACCTTTATATACAATGGTATGGTTAGGGTTTCTATGCTGTAGGAATGCATGTGTACGGAGTGTTTGTGTGGAAATAAAGAGAGTGCATTTAAAAGCTGGTACTGACTAACCTTCACAACTTCTGGAGCCAGATAAGTGTGAGTCTCCTTTAGTCGGGAAATGGAGCTGTGGCTCAGCCCCCCCACCACTGCCATCAGAGTGTTGAAGTTCTGCAGCTGCAGAAGTTTCTGTTACAGAGATGACACATGGTGAAACTTTTATCTTTGCATCTTTACTGTCTATCTAATCAGTGTCTGTTATGCTCTATTGCAAAAGGTCCCAGTTAGGTAGGTGACAATGTGTACTTAAGTACAATTTACTTTACTGCAGTTTTCCCATTTCATGCCACTTTATACCTTTACTCCACTACATTTTTAGGAGGAAATATTTTACCTTTTGTTCCACTTCATTTATTGAACAGCTATAGTTATGTTTTACTTTTCTGATTTAGATTTTACATACAAACCAGCTAAATTAGCCTATCCTCAACCAACATAAACATATTAGTGCATCAGGAGGAACAATAGTCTGAGAATAGTTGGGCTGTAGCCCATATTTTAGAAATACTGAAGTTGTGAGTCATATGGATCTTTTGTATCTACAGTAAATTTCTATTTTATTAATTTCCCAACATGAAGTTCTAAATGCTGTGCATTTGTGGATACATGCTATATAATTTATTGAATTATTGATCTAAAAGTACAAACTAAAATTCACTGGGTCAAAATGGGCCTGAATCTGGTCAATGTACCTATAGGTACCTACAAATCGGTTATTTTGACTCAGTGTGAGACATATCAAGCTAAATAACCCAACAGTAATATAAAAAATACCATAAGGACCCATTATCTTGGTTGTAGTTTACTACCCATGGTATCTTTTGTTTTCACAACAGTACAAGTTAAATTACAGCAAATAAAAATGTGTCAAACAAGCCCTTAAGCTGTATTTCACCAGACTGTGAGTTATTTATATATGCTGCACACAGGATGGAATAAATGCTTAGTAGGCTATAGGGTGTCAGCAGCATAACATGTAGTCAGACATAACATATTACACAATAAATAATACTTACAATATTAGACAATAGACAGCTGAATAGTGATACAAAGGTGCACTGATTAGAAATGAAGAGGCAGGAAAAAAACAGGAGCTGTTGCGCCTCCCAGAGGACACAGGTTGAAAACTGCTTGAACACCTGGTCTTTTTATAATTAGGGTTCTTCTTCTTTCTTCTTCTCTGTATTTTTCTATGCTAAAAGTGCAACAAAAACTGTAGGACCAAAAGTCAGGTTGGATGCATATTCCACCCACTACTCAGGTAATTGCTACTCATTGACCTTAAAGTTGCGTTGCAACAGTCAAGATTACATTTTTGCAATTATCTCGTATACGGCTTGGCTCAGAGTCATAATTATTTTATCATTTTAATCTCCATAACTGTCATCTGGTCGGGGTGGAAACACATCTGAAGCAGCATTTTAGATGAAGTAGGCTACTCACTGCTCCTGAAAGCTAACACATCTTAGCCTTCACAGACCCATCAGTTTGAGGTGTCACATCCTGAGCAGTTGCTAATTTCCAATTATTATTTAAGTGCTTATATGTGAGCCTGTTTATTAATAGTAGTGGGCCAGATTGGTCCAGTGCTACCACACGGTGAGTCATTAGGTGCCTTACAGTAGTTAGGACTGTATTCACGACATTTTCTATTTCCCCACTTAATTTGACACTACACCTGAAACCAGCAAAATTATGTGTGATTTTGTTTCAGAATTTTATCAGTTTTGCACATGTGATGTCACTATGGTGCTCATTGATTGCCTCAATTTGTAAGAAGGTGTGTGTGTCTGTGTGTGTGTGTGTAAAATCACATGTTCCCAGTGGCGCCATCAGTCACCTTCTCTAGGGATACAAAGTCTAGGGCTTGAATCCGCCAAGTGGCAAAGTCCTATTTGCCAACAATGTAGCTATTCATGCATGTGGTATGTTGTCAAGTGCTCTTTTGCGGATCAAACTGGTCTTAAAAACCAATCCATAATAATGCATGCAGCCCACTCCTGTAGCTGATGGCAGTGTGTTAAATAATATGATCCTTGATTCTCTTCTATGATAGGAGACAGGATCACTGAGAGGGCCATTAGAACACTGATCCATGTCTTTTAACATTGATGGGCGAGTAATGGAAAAGCTCTTTGAATCTTTTAAAAGGAAGATGCAAACAATATATACAAACCTACCAGGAATATTAATGAGACAGCTTTTCTGATGGAAGGATTATGAATGGATGTTACATCGACAAGGTTGGCTTCATGGAAGACATTTTTAAAAATAACAGGAATGAAAAAGACTGTTAGTTAAGATTGGAGGCCTGTTGCATGTGCCATGCTAGTTAGTCAAATCCTTTAAAGATATGGTAAAATTGTTCAAAACACAAACACCTTACATATGCTATCAATGGCACTTTGTCATTTCTACATAAAATGTGCTGTTGTTTGTGCATATACCTTTGCAATAAAGCAACACCTAAATACTTTGATGATTTCATTATGTCATAACAGAACAAATATTTAATTTGTTTCCTATGTTCAAATGTTAGTTTGGAATAAACAGTCCCGTGTGAATGCTTGCCCAAACACAATAGTGCTTTCTGTGATGTAGTGCTGAACAGACTCTGAATTAAGGAAGCGTATTGCATTCAACAGAGAAAAAACAAATTGTAGACCTTTCTCATAATTATGATTTCTGGAGGTCACGTGACCAGAAACCGCAATGGCCACCAAGAACTAGAGCTCCTTACCCACCTCTGCATTTCATTGAAAAAACAGGTCTATTCCTTTTTTCTTCAACGCCAAATCGTTTGATCTGTTATCACAGTGACTCAGTGCCGGCAAGCGCAAAAAAGCAGGTCTCGTTGTCGTCTAAACTATCTACTCAGACAGAGAAATTTGCTAACATGGCGGCAGCTAACAGAGTGGTGGCTAACATAGCAACTGATGCTGGCGCAGTCCCAAACATGGAGGACTTGATCGCTCAGGTCTTGGAAAAGCAACAAAGTGTGCTTGAATCAGTGGTTTACAACGCAGTGAAGACAGCGCTACCTGAAATTAATGCCTCGTTGCAACATATCGGGGCAGAGCCTGAGATGCAGGAAATTACGGCACATGATCCGATGCAACCTGACTGTGGCACATTCACGATCCAGTGGCATTGGGAGCTTGAAGGTGCACAACACTAGCTACATGCTAAAGGCATCTCAGACCTGCTTATCTATGCGGCCACCCTGAGAATTACCCACGGAGGGAGAGAGTTCACCTTCACTACAGCCACATATGCGGGCGTTTTCTGTCGGGAGTTGGATATGGAGGATGACGCGACATCCACACGGGCCGCTCTGCACCGGGGCCTGTTTCCGACGACGGTGCCAGAGGACGGCGGGGGGATTTCACGTCTAGTGCTGGAGCTGCCGGCGGGGCCGAGGCTGGCAGACCCAGTGGTTGTGGACTAGCGGTATCTGGGCTACTGTACCAAGTTTGACTTGAGGACACTGTATGTAAGTTTTTGAGCCAAGCTTTAAAGGAACATTCAACCAGACTGTAAGAACATGATGAATGCTGGCTGTTCAGTTTATAGTCTATGGGCCCTATTTTAACGATCTGAAACGCAAGTATGAAACGCAAAACGCAAGTAGCTTTGTGGGCGGATCTTGGGCGCTGTTGCTATTTTACCGGCGGGATAAATGACTCTTGCGCCCAACGCAAATCTAAAATGGGTTGGTCTGAAGTAGCTAGGTGTGGTTTGGGCGTAACGTGCAATAAACCAATCAGAGCGTCATCTCACATTCCCTTTAAGAGCAGGGCGCTTGTTCCATGGCGGATTGCTATTATGCGCGAGTTGCCTGGCGCCGCGCCAGCGGAGAGCTGCCCGATGCAAGATCGGCAAAGTAATAAATGCCTGTCTTGGCCAAGTGGCGATGTTGCTGCGCCCTCTCGGGCCCATCTCCTCAAGTCTGGAGAGGATTGCTGCAGCCATGGAGCGTGGGCCTCAAAACGCGACCACCTGCTCCTGCTGTGCCCCTTCCTCTTCCCCCACTCCATCTCCGTCCACCGGCTCCATCAGGGCGGCCGCACATTACTCCCGGACCAGATCCCGCCGTAGTTCAACATCACGTCTCCTTAAGTCCTCTAATATTTCCTCATTTATGTCATCATCACATCCATGATTCATGGAAATGTTGTGTAAAACACAACAAGCCACAAAGAATGCTGCGACTTTTTGAGGACTGTACTGTAAAGTGCCTCCTGACCTATCCAAACACCTGAAGCGCATTTTCAGTAATATTTTCCTTTGTAATTATGTATGGTTTGCAAAAATGGGAACTGCTGCATCCATTTAGATGAGAGAAGTGTATGCGCGTTGTGCACACGCTTCACATTATGGCCAAGCGGCGCCCCTAAAATAGCATCTGAATAACGGCTACTGACTTTAGACTAGCGCCACTGACTTTAGACCAGTTTTTCCTGGTCAATGCGGTATATGTTTTCTGAAACTGCAGAATAGCACAAAGTAACGTTTGCGCCGGAACACGCCTCCTCTTTTCGCTGAACCCCCCCCAGGAGCGCAAATACATTCCCTAATTTACCGACGTGCGTCTGTGGAGGGAAAAGTCCGCTGTGCGTCGGGTGCAAAATAGGAATGATACATGCGTCGGTGTACAAAGGCAATTGCGCCGAGTGCAAGATAGGGCCCTATGTCTGTTAACATTTAGCCAGACTGAAAGAACATGATAGATGTTGACTATTCAGCTTATACTGTTTGTTACTCCAACCAGGTTGGTGTGTTTTTCCCATAGCTTATTTCAGAATTTGATAGCTGGTTGAGACCTAGTTATAGGGTTTTTGTAACACTGTTCATGTTTAGCGTAAGTTCACTAGACCTGTTTCAACGTACCTGTGACTTTAGGCAGGAGGGGTAATTGTGAGATGGAGTTTGCGCGAGCTGCGTTTGATGTGGCCACATATCTTGCAGATAGAGGTTGGGGTCTGCGGTCTCAGAGAGTTAGGGGATTTATTTTATTTTTTATGTTTTTACCACACCTTGCTCAGAGCTAACAGTTCACCCTTTGCTACAAATTTATCAGCGAATTCCGTTAGGGTACTCGGGACATGTATGCGTGTAAATTATGAAGATGGCTGAACTTTCAATCCTTTCAGTTAACATCGGGGGGCTAAACGGGCCGATCAAACGAGCTAAATTCCTGAATTATTTAAGAAGAAAGAATATAGATAGAAGAGTCACATTTAAGTAAAAGAGATGTAAATCGTCTACAAAATAAATACTACAAGATTGCTGCTTCATCTAGTGACGACACCAAAACCAAGGGCTCCATCGTGTTGCTGTCTATGGTGAGTACCGTAGACAAAAGTAGGATATGTTATATATGCACCACAATAAGGAGTAGGAAAATAGCCTTTGTTTCAGTATATGCACCGTCTACATATGATGAAAGTTTTTCCCCTCGGCTAACCAATGAATTGCTTTCTCTCAGTGAATATTCACTAATTATAGGGGGAGACATGAATGCAGTACTAGATTAAAATCAGGATAGATCAGGGGTCAATCATACAAAAGCCGAGAAACACATATCAGACGTTTAAAGCAGTTGTGGAATCCCACCATCTTACAGATATATGGAGGATGCCCAATCCTACTAGCAAGGATTACACCTTCTTTTCCACACGTCACCTCACCCACTCCCGCATTGATTATATTTTGTGCTTCAGTGAGCTTAAGGCAATGTTCCACATGATAGCAATAGAACCAGCAATCCTGTCTGATCACAATGCGCTGATTACCACATTCCATTGTCATATGTTAGGAGAATGATCTAGAAGGTGACAATTTAATAAGTCCCTTCTCCAGAACAAAGCTGAACAGAGTTTAGAGCAGGGACGGACTGACAATCTGTGCATTCGGCAAAAGTCCAGAACGGCCGTCCAACTGACAGCCATCGGCACAAAAAAAGTCTAATACAGCGATATTAACAGCCAACAGTAGGGGGTGCTAATATGATCACTTATATGCTACATGAAGAGTAGGCCTATTAGTCTGGCTATCACAAGACCAAGCTCAGTCTTTTAAGATTGAACATTACAGGGCGAAATCAAATCGCTGGCAGATCGGGCTGAGTTTGCCCAGTCTATAGACAATACATACAGTGACAATGTGCTATTAGAAAAAAACGTTATGGAGAAAGGTGGAAAAAAAAAAAAAAAAAAAAAGGCAAACCCCCTCGAGACTGTTGCAACAAATGTAAAAATCAAAGAAAGGAGCGCCAAGTTCCGAGTTTCGGAGAGTCACTTCAACAAAATGTAAAGATCACAGGTAAATTGCCATCAGCAAGAACGCCAGCATTATAATAGGCTACCTTTATCCCTATCTTAGTGAATTGCATAGTCAGCTATCAACATGGGTGTGTATCATGATTATGGATTAGGTTCATTTGAAATTAAACACATTAGAAATTAATCACGAGTTGTATATGAGCGGTTGTAGTGAGCTCACTATTGCTGCTAGTGTAGCCGGGTGGTGAATTTGAACACCATCACATTTATTTCTGATTTGTTTCAGTATGTATTTTGCATTCTAAAAATGAAAGAAATGTGCATTTGTTTGTTTGTTCTGGCAGAAGGTAAATTTTTAGTTAGTTATTCCAGCCACTAAGTGGCGGTGTCACACGCCAAGAGTTGCGTGGTGCCTCTTGGTCGCTCTCTTTTTCTTTTCGGGCCGATCATGGAAACAGCACAGTGGAGAATGCAGAGTACATTGTGTGAAATAAATGGATGAGACTGACTTTGGATGGATGTCGATGGATTTCGTGTGTAGCGGCCGACGCCAGTGTTTCCATGTGTTAGCAAGACATCAGTGTGACAAGTGTGTGACATTGTGCGCTCCCTGGTGAAGCCCGTTTTTCAGAGTCTGTATTCTGTGAAATTGTCCTAAGCCACTGCCGTATGTTTTGGATAATTTTGTGTTAATTATTCTTTTGGTTTAAGCCGTTCTGCCGAACTGAAAATACTGCCAATTTAACAAAAATAAACTAACCCCGAAGAAGTTATTGTGTCCTGTGTGGGTCTTAGTTCAGCAGGCTACACTAGGATGAAGACTATGGTATGCATGGTACCACTCTACATGTGCTAACAAACAGGGAAGGGGGCTAAATAATTCACCAAATTTAACCAAAAGTTTAACCAAAAAATCTTCCATGGATTTTCATGAGAGTGCAGTTTTTCCTTTTCTTTCATATTTGCGTTTACTATTGTGGAACTGGCAAAGACCTGGTGGTTGTTTCACAGCTGTTTCACAGTCAAAATTGATAGGGCATAGTCATTTTCATCATTTCACAGCCTTAATATAAATCAAAAGTGTAATATGACATTGGCAAAATATTAAATAGGTTACCCAATGCACATTCTTTGACACAAAGCAACACATATCATCAATAATAGCTAATAACCTATCTTTAAAATCATCTGTTTATTCAGGTTGAAGATAGTTGCAGCACAAAAGATGACAGGGTAGTAAGTAACTCTCAGTGTAGTTTTGGTATAGGCCTACTGAATATCTAATCCCCATGTTCAGGTACAGCAAGTAGCCTACTTTATCTATGAAAGTGTTGTCAGTAATTCAAGATTAACTTTATTGTCACACATCGTGGGAAATTTGTCTTGGGCACTCAACCCATGCTGCAGCCATAGTAAAAACAAATAAACACAGACAGCATGTACAAACAACAAATACTGTACAACACCACACCACAGGCCGCACTATGTTCCTGATGGTGTACAAAAACCCAACATGGTGTCATGCAATACACTGGTTAAACATTACTCAAAACAAATAAATTAAATTAAATTAAAAAAGAGAGATCACAAATACAATAATTACATATCTCCATCGTCATGCAGGCCTGTTCTGCCTTTTTCTTGTGGCTATTTAGAAGCTTAATAGACACTGGGATAAATGAGTTTAAAACGGTTAAGTCTGCAGCGAGGAACTCTAAACCTCCTACCAGATGGCAGCAGTTCATCATCTGCGTGCAGAACATGAGACGTGTCGCTAACAATTCTATTTGCTTGGATAAGTGCTCTTTAACACCAATGATCTTCCATGCAGTATGAATCAATCGTAACAGTTTAGTTTTCAACTGCACAGGGAGGTTGCCAAACCAAGCTGTAATAGACAAGGCAAGGCAATTTTATTTGTATAGCACAATTCAGCAGCAATGCAATTCAAAGTGCTTTACACAAGACATAAAGACACAGTTAAAAATTTCATACAAATTGGTAACAGATAAAAAAAACAGTTAATACGGGGAAAAAAATTAATAAAAAATAAAATTGAAATACAAAAATGAATTACGAAAAGGCAGTGTTAAAAAGAAAGGTCTTCAGCCTTGATTTAAAAGAGCTGAGATTAGGTGCCGACCTACAGTTTAGCAGTAGTTTGTTTCAGATGTAGGGACTAGAGCTAAAGATCTTTGCCCGAACCCGACGGGACTCGGGCTCGGGCCTTTTCGGGCCGTACTTTTAAGGCCCGATTACAGCTCTAGTAGGGACTATAGAAGCTGAACGCAGCTTCCCCCTTTTTTGTTCCGACTCTGGGGACGGCAAGCAGACCCGTCCCTGATGATCTCAAAGATCTCTGCGGCTCATAGTGTAGTAGCAGATTCGAAAGGTAAATTGGTCCTAAACCGTTTAGTGACTTATAAACTAACATGAGTATTTTGAAATCTATTCTTTGGTGCACAGACAGTGTAAGGACTTCAGAACTGGAGTGATGTGTTCTATTTTTTTGGTGTTGGTAAGGACTCGTGCAGCAGAGTTCTGAATCAGCTGCAGCTGTTTAATAGACTTTTTAGGAATACCTGTAAAGACACCGTTGCAGTAGTCAAGTCTACTGAAGATAAAAGCATGGATGAGTTTTTCCAAATCCTGTTGGCACATAAGTCCTTTTATCCTTGCTATATTTTTAAGATGATAATAGGCAGATTTAGTGACTGACCTAATGTGGCTGTTAAAATTCAGGTCAGAGTCCATAATTATGCCAAGATTTCTTGTTTTGTCTGTTGTTTTTAACATTGTTGATTGAAGATGAGCATTGACTTTTAATCGTTCATTTTTTGGTCCAAAAATGATCACCTCCGTTTTATCTTCATTTAATTTTAGGAAATTCTGGTACATCCATTCGTTGATTTGTTCAATGCACCTGGCCAGGTGTTGTATTGGACTGTAGTCTCTGGGTGACAAGGTTATATAAATCTGTGTGTCATCCGCATAGCTGTGATAGTTTATGTTGTTGTTTTCCAAGATTTTAGCTAGGGGCAGCATTAAACAGTAGAGGCCCCAGGATGGAGCCTTGGGGAACTCCACATGTCAAACTTGTACGCTCAGATGCATAGTTACCTATTGACACATAGTAATTTCTATTCTTTAAATACGATTCAAACCACTTTAGTACTGTTCCAGAAAGGCCTACCCAGTTTTCCAGTCTGTTTAATAATATGTCGTGGTCAACGGTGTCAAATGCAGCGTTGAGATCTAGTAAAACTAAGACTGTAGTTCTGCCACTATCTGTGCTTAAGTGGATATCATTAAAGATTTTCAGAAGAGCTGTCTCAGTGCTATGATGTGGCTGAAAGCCCAACTGTAAGGGATCCAAAATATTCTTTTGGGACAATAAAATTATTTGTTGAAAAACCGCTTTTTCAATAATTTTACTTAAAAATGGGAGGTTGGATATAGGTCTGTAGTTGTCTATTAGTGATGTATCTAGGTTATTCTTTTTTAAGAGTGGCTTGATTACTGCAGTTTTTAACGCCTGTGGGAAGATACCTGTTTGAAGAGACATTTTTACAATCTGTAAGAGATCTGAGACCAAACAATTCGAAACATTTTTGAAAAAGCCAGTTGGTAAAATATCAATGCAACAGGAAGAGGTTTTCAGATTTTGTATAATCGCCGCCAGTTGACCTTGGTGAATTGTTTGAAATTGTGTCATATGAGGAATTATTAAACACTGAGACAGCACATACCCTGTACCTGATATGGATGCACTGACTGTAAGTCTAATTTTCTGAATTTTTTCACTAAAGAAGATGGCAAAGTTATTGCAAGCTTCGGTGGACAAAAGGTCAGATGCTACCGGTACTGGTGGGTTTGATAACCTATCGACAGTAGCAAATAGAGCACGTAAATTATTAGAGTTTTTTGCAATCATTTCAGAGAAGAACGACCACCTTGCATTTCTCAGTACCACATTAAAAATACAAAGTCTGTCTTTATAGATTTCATAATGGAACTGTAGGTTTGTTTTTCGCCACCTGCGTTCAGCTTTTCGACACTCTCTTTTTTCAAATCTTACAGTTGCGACATTTCTCCATGGAGATTTTTTCTTGCTAGAGATGGTTTTGACCTTAACAGGAGCAATGGTGTCAATAATAGTTGATATTCTACAGTTGAAATTATCTACAAGTTCGGTTACTGAGGCTCCAGAGGGGGCGGTTGTGGACGAGAAAAGCTGAATGAATTTTTCACTGGTGCTTTCAGCGTCATTTTCTGATTACCTCTGTTTGAAAAAAAAATGTCACAGTTATAGAGCTATTAAAAAACACATAGGAATGACCAGAGAGAGCAATATCATTCACCACAACTTTGGAAATGTTCAAGCCTTTAGAAATAATTAAGTCCAAGATGTGACCTTTGTTGTGTGTGGCTCACATGTTGAGTGAGTCCATAATTATCAAAGATACAATACAGTTCCTTTGTACCTCTATCCTCAGGGTTGTCGACATGAATGTTGAAATCACCCGTAACAATTATACAGTCAAAGTCAACACAGATCATAGACAGTAGTTCAGCAAAATCATCAAAAAAAGCTGCACGGTACTTAGGTGGTCTGTAGATATTTATAAATATAGCTCTATTACTGGACCTTAGCTGAAGAGCCACATACTCAAAGGAAACGAAATTTCCAACGGATAATTGCGTACATAGGAATGAGTTTTTAAACAAAATAGCGACCCCGCCTCCTCTCTTATGAACTCTACTCTCAACCATAAAACTGAAGCCAGGGGGGCTGACTCGATAAGGACAGCAGCGCTGTTATTCTGATCCAATCAGGTTTCAGTTAAAAACATAAAATCAAGATTATGTTGAATAATAAAATCATTAATAAAAAATTATTTTCCTGCTAAGGATCTGACGTTTAATAAAGCTATTGTTAGTGTGTTTAGACAAATACCTGCCTCGATTCTTGTGGCAGGCTGTAGCTGACGGGAAATGAGCGCTAAATTTACTATATTAGCAGTGGAATGTTTTTTATTGTATTGCTGCTTCACCACTTTGTGTGGTCTGTTTCTAATAATAACTGGAATTATATAGCTGTTTTGTGGACTAGTAGACGTTGTTATAGAGGAGGAGGAGGTTATGGAAGAGTGCATCTGGGAATTGTGTTTGAGCGTGTTTTTTCGGGAGATAAACCGTCAGTCATTCCACTGCGTCTGCAGGGCGTGCGTTCAGATGAATTCCATCCCTGCTGAACAGAGAGCCACGTTCCCAAAACAGATTAAAATTGTCAATGAACCCTATGTTGTGAAGATTGCAGGCAGTCTGAAGCCAGGTGTTGAGGCCAAGAAGTCTGCTAAAAAGGTCCTTTCCACGACCTAGAGAGGGAAGTGGGCCCGAAATAAAAACCGATTTCCCAGTACTCTTTAAAACGTCAATAAGAGTGTTAAAATCTTTCTTTGTGCGTTCATTTTCATGGTAGGACATGTCATTATGTCTACAGTGGACCACGATGCGCTTGATTGATGTTGGAAATGAGGGTATCAGGTCCACAATTTTAACATGGATGTCTGCAACCTTAGCTCCTGGAAGGCAGTGTGTGATCGCATTAAAGAATCGCATGCATCGGGAGAATGAATCACCGATAATTATTGTGTTTGGGGGGAAAAGTGGTCGGGGAGCGGAGGATTGTGAATGGCCGTTGACAGGAAGAGAGCAGTCAGTAACAGTTTCAGTTTCTGATGTACAAGGAAAGGAAGAATGCTTACTCTGTTGGAGTACATTGGTGTTTGAGCGGTCCAGGCAGCGGCGGCCACCAGATCATCTGAACACTGCATCTCTTGGTAGCAGTCTTCTAGCTGTCCTTAATTTGTAATTCATTTCTTTCTGCATAATTTTCATACTTACAAGGTCCCCTCTCTTGAATGCTATTTTTTTTGTACAATGCACTCTTTGATTTTCTTGGAAATGTAAGATTTGTTATTTGGGTACTTAGTGATTACTTTTTGGGGTAACACATTATCTTTACAAAAGTTAATGTAATCAGTGATAGCATGTGTGGCCTCCTCTAACTCCAGGCTATGAAATAGTTCCCAGTTGGTACAGGAGAAACAGCCTTTTAAAGTTTCAATGCCATCATTATTCCATATACATACAGTTTTAACCTGTGGTTTGCTGCTTTTAAGCAGGGACTTGTACCCGGGGATTAAGTGGACAGCATTGTGATCAGAAGATCCTAGAGGGGGTTTAACCTTAGCGGTGTACGCGTTCTTAACATTACCATAGCATTTGTCAAGAATATTTTTACCTCTGGTATTACAATCCACTTATTGATTAAACCCTGGTAAAACAGGCTCAAGTTAAAAATCACCTAAAATAAAACAGGGGGCTTCAGGAGTGTGTTTTAGTTGCCTGTGAACACAGCCTGCTATGGCAGTAGCTGCATTTGCAGCGTTTCCACTGGGCGGGATATAAACAGTGCATAATATAATGTTGCAGAATTCACGTGGAAGATAAAAGGGTCTTGGGCTTAAACATGTCAGCTCAATGTTGGGGTTACAGACCGACTCTTTTGTTGTGAACTGTGAACACCACTTGTTGTTAACATAAACACAGGTACCGCCGCCTTTACTCTTGCCAGAGTTATCGGTCCTGTCAGTACACACCAGGGAAAAGTCGCCCAGAGAGACTAGCGAGTCAGGCACGTCCTCCTGCAGCCACGTCTCAGTGAAGACAAGCAGGCATGATTCACGGTTCTCATGTAAAAATCTGGTGTTGACTTTTAGCTCCTCAACTTTGCTCTTCAGCGAGCGGACGTTGCAGAGAAGCATAGAGGGCAGCGGTGGTCTGTGTGTTCTTCTCCAAAGTCTTTGTCATACTCCGCCACGTTTCCTCCTCTTCCGCGTCCGTCCACTGCAACCTGCCATCGGACTTTGGGATAGCAGCTCCCTCGGTAGCTGAGGGGCAGGCGTGTGACTGGGGCGCAGAAGCAGGAGCTGGTCCCGGGTGTAGCTCAGGAGCGCAGTCGGCACAGTACCCCGGCCCGCTGGCGTGGAGTGGCATACAAGCCAAACAATTGGGATCACAAGTAGTCCTCTCAGTAAAAACAGCATCGTGTTGTGCTTGAACACCGTGTTGTGATTTAAAAAAAAAAAAAAAAGTTCATAGGAAGCCACATACAATCACAAAAAAAACAAAAAAAACAATGAGGCAACAGCACGAGGTAGCCCGAGTCGCAGCAGAGTAGCGTACTCTGTACTGTTTTATAATTACAAGTTTGTGTAATTTGGGGTTTCTGTAGCCAGTGACATTTCATTATTTGTGTTTTATTTTCCATGCAGATGTAATGGCACAACCCCAATTATCATCATTGGTTTTGAGATGTTACTTGCTGTGAATACCTTGTCTGATAGGCTACAGTATTGTGGCATAGTATGAGGACATCCTGGCTAGTGTCTGTCGTGCACATCTAGGTGCAAATGGCTGGATGATGGGCCTATTTGTGAGAAAGTCCAGGGCTGTTTTTTAGCCCCAGTCCATCCCTGGTTTAGAGCCAAACTGTATGACTCATTTTCGGACCTGGCATCCATTTGGCAAGCAACTAAAGGATTTATTAGAGATTTTACATCTTCTTCTTTGCGGTCAATTTGAAGAGAAAAAGAGAGGCAAGGATTGCGGAGTTGGAAGAACGCTGTAAATCTTTAGAGCAGTCTCTAAAGACGTCTACACATTGTCTCTTAGTCTCAAGTCGAGCAGAGCTAAATGATTTGCTAAGAAGGAGAGCTGAATTCATAATGCACAGAGTGAGGCAAAATAATTATTTCAATGGTTGCAAACCAAGCAAATTGCTAGCTCTGAAATTAAAACAAAGCGAATCCAGAGCTGCTATCAACAGTATCCGCACAGACAGAGGTATCTCAACAAATCCTAAAGGTATCAACGCCACTTTCCAATCCTTTTATTTAAAGTTGTATGAGTCCTCCTGCAATCAAGATCCCACACAGTGCCAGTTTGTTCCTAAAAGAGCTAAATCTGCCTCTTCTTGACCCAGAGGAGGCAGAAGAATTGGGTCAACCTATAACTTTAGAGGAACTTAAATCAGCATTAAAGGTCCAATATGTAATATTTGTACTGTAATAAATCCAGAAATGACACCAATGCCTCATCAGATATTAAGGAAACATGTTAAGCTGAAATACTATCTTTTCTGACAACAATGCTAATGTCAGTATTTTTTCTTTTTGAAATTTACATTCCGTGACGGAATTTCTGTTTATGTTTTGATCTGTGTGTTGTTATCAACGGCCCAGTTTGACAGCCAGGCCGGGTTGCCAGATATACCTGTAAAAACGTAAACCCAGCGTTCTACAGCTATAACGGTAGTACAGCCATGAAAGCAGCAAACAAACGAACAGGATAAATGGAGATAGATTCTACCCGACCTAAAAAAACAGTTGCGTGACCAGAGACGTAACAACCCCCTGGTAAATATTGGAGATGTATTTGAAAGATGGAGACAGCTTAGATACCAAAAGGACGCAGAATTGGCTTATTTCCTCCTGAACAGGTAAGCATAGCTTCAGGCTAATTTATCACAGCCACTAGGGACGGGCATTTTAGGTCATTTCAACATTTGTGTACTCACATTGCTAACCCTGCTAACGTTACCGGGAGGACCAGGCAAGCGGGCCATGGCTGTTTACAATGTGTAGTTCCAACCCGGTCTCACGGCAGTTCGTGTAAATATCAACGTTATTCGTAATCTATTAATACGTGTTCACGGAGACGTTTTTCTCTTTTTTTACGTGTAAATGTCACATTATTTTCTCGGGGAAAGGACGCCAAATGTCACATTATTTTCTCAGGGAAAGGACGCCAGGAGGCGGCCGAAAAGGAAGCTCCATAAGCCGGGAGGCGCCCGCGAGGCGGCCCGCTGGGGACGTGCTGGATGAGGCGGCCGGGAGGCGGCCGATTCGTGTTGTCCGCCACGTAAAAACCGACAAAAACGTCTCCGTGAACACGTATCAATATATTAAAATAACGTCACATTTACACGAACTGCCATGAGACCGGGCTGTTCAGTCGGCATGGTGGTGGTATTTTTAGTGGTTCCTATTGTAATTCTAAGCCGCGGAAGTGTGCCTGACTGGCGTGTGGAGAGGACGGTGAGGCTGTTGTGTTTTTAGTGGTTCATACTGTAATTTTAAGCCGAAAAAGTGTGTCTGTCAGTTGCTTACAGAGCCCCGCTTGAGCACAGGCTTTTATGACTGTCAATATAGCCAGCATCTAACGTTAGCTACTCCGCTGTGCTGTGGAGTAATGTCTGGCTATGTGAGACTAGCATCTAACGTTAGCTACTCTGCTGTGCTGTGAAGTAATGTCTGGCTATGTGAGACTAGCATCTAACGTTAGCTACTCTGCTGTCGTATATACCTATGCTCTGCTGTGCTGTGGAGTAATGTCTGGCTATGTGAGAAAAGCGTCTAGCAACATTGTTGTGAATGCTGCGGTCTCAGCCTGGCAACCTCCGTGAACTTCGAGTCTGGGCAGGAGGGGGCGGGGGAAACGACTCTCCAATATTTTGAATTGGTAGTGCAGTAACTATTTTAACCGCTAGCTGCCAGTATTACATACAATATTACATATTGCACCTTTAAAAACACATGCTTAACTTTGAAAGCTGTTACCAAATGGTAGTATTTAGATTTTGACACATGGCTTTATATGTATGAAGCATGCTTTACTGGTGTAGCTGCTCCTGAACCAACAGAGCAGATCAGAGGGCTTTCTGCCTGAATAATCCCAAGGATTTGAGACACCTGCACAATGTTGACCCACAATATTGACATACTGATTATATTTATCTGCCTTATCAAAAAGCGATGATTGATAAACCCCTTCAGTTATCTCATATTATATCCTTTTCACTTAATTATGTGAAACACGACAGTCATTATGAGATAAGGCCTGCAATTTATTTCCATTGGTGAATTCGTGCTTCTGTAGTGAGTCAACACTTTTCTAAAAAGGAAATGCAATGATGCTAGCTACTCTGCTGATGTGGGAGTTGTCCAGAGTCTACAAGACTTTACTTTTGCATTCAAAACATTAAAGAAGGAAATGCTATGTAGGGGACTACTTCCTGTCTTACCTGAGAAACATGGATGTATTTGGTAATAACCTCTGCACGTGTCTGAGGTGTTAGCTTGCTGAGCACCATGAGCTGGACCCACTGTGACACTCCATTGAACAGAGCGATGGAGCGCTCCAGAGTTGGGTTGTCCACCAGGCAGCCGTGGATAACGTAGCTCTGGTAATCAGTAAACTGGAGACAAAAGGGTATTTCAGATACAATATCCAGCTGTCAATTTTTAAATCTAATCTATAGGGGCCTATAAGGTCCTAAAGCATGTAATGGTCATTGCTCTGAACAATTGAAAGTCTGACACTTCTGCTTTCCATTTTGGCTTATTTTGTATCATTAAAAAAATGTGCCTGCTAGATTTAAAATAGCTTGTCTGCTAAGTTAATATTTTCACCTGACAATGGTGATAGAGTGAATTTCATGTAATTTCCAAATAAAAATTATTCATCTTGTGGGAAGAATTGATGTCAATGTCATTGCAATCTGCCAATGCATTTCTTTATATTTAAAAATCTTTAGAAGTCAATTTCTGTCCATGGTTGGGAAAATGTGAGTAGTTAAGTGAACTGAATGGGCAGCTTCTCACATCATTAGATTACATTTCAGTGACAAACATTATTAATTAATGGTTTTATCACAATTTCAATAATACCCTGAATATAAACTTGGAACCCCTTGTTACCAATGAACCACCTGGCCAGTGGAAACATGGCAGTTCATCCGGAGGCCAGGTAGCTTCACATCAAAGCTCTACAGCAGGTGTTCCGCATTCATGGAACTTTTTTGTTTTATCAGTGTTGCACACAATTCACCCATTTCAGAGGGTTGTATTTCATTGGGCTTCAAATGGTGATTGTAAAACTTCATGGAAAGAAATCATATTTAACCTGGCTTTAACCAAGTTAGAGAACTGACTCTGTAATGACAGTAACACAGTAGCATCAGCATGTGTCACAATGTCTGTCTCAGTAGTTTTCATTTGACTCACTCTGCCCTTCTGTCGCTGTCTCCAGTCACTTCTCCATTCCCTAGGCCCCTGCACCGCCATATTACATCCATCAACCAGATGCTCTCAGACATTCCCAGCTGTCCCAGTCACCTGACTCTCTCATTCACATGCTCACCTGCTCACCTGTTTTCACTTTCCCAGCCCCTGCAGTAAGTAAATGGCCAATTTCCTCACACTGCCTCCCAGATTGTCAATGTTGCTTTGCTTCTGGCTTTCCAGCCATTTGAACCTGAATCTGTTCCTGAATCTGTTCCTGTTCTTGAACCTGTTCCTGTTCCTGTTACTGTTCCTGTACCTGAACCTAAACCTGAACCTGAACCTGAACCTGAACCTGAACCTGTTCCTGAACCTGAACCTGAACCTGAACCTGTTCCTGTACCTGAATCTGTTCAAGTACCTGAACCTGAATCTGAATCTGAACTTGGTCCTGTACCTGAACCCTTTACCCTAACATCTGGAACCCGTACCTGCCTGTAAGCGTATGTGCCCTCATCTTATCAATAAATCCCTTAACTGGTAATGTCTGTGTGTTTGCATTTTTCTCTTTGTTGCCTCACACTCACCTGCCTGACAGAACAAAAAGTTTTTACCTGGATTGACAGAGAACTTTACTATCACTGCAGCCTCTCTGTCTGCTGGTGTTGGGCTTGCCAGCCTCCAGCCTGCCTGCCTCCCATCAGCTAGCCTCGCGATCCTAGCTGGTCGGGATTGTTAGCCTTCAGCCCGCCTACCCAGCTAGCCTGCTGCCTGCCTGCCTACCCTGTTCCTGAATCTCCTGACCCCTATTATCCTTCTATGGACCAGGAGGAGTCTCAAGAAGACAGCATGGTCTGCCTTCTTTGGCATTTCAGCAGGCCATAGCCACAGGGCCTCCACTGCCTATCACTGTGACTGACCACCAGCCAGACCCCACTGCAACCTCCTCTGCCCGTCAGCTGACATTGTGCTCTAATATATTGGACTTTGTTAAAAGTAACTATATACTTAGGGTTTTCAAATTATTATGAAGTTGTAATGACATAATTTCATTAGCAACAGCAATGGAAATACATTTATTATATACATTTTAATATCTGTTTTGCACTGATGGTTTAAAACCAAATATGTGCCCACAACAACCTTTAATCTTTATTAGGTTTTCTCTTTACTCATGGGTCTATCCTTGTTGTATTAGCATTACTACCATTGGTACACTATATTAGTCTATACATGGTGTGTCTGACAGAAACAGAGCTGTTTGTAGACATACCGATATCCTCCGTATAGACTTGAATTCCAGAAAGGTGAGATGCTCAGCCAGCTCCATGGGCTCCAGGTGGTCAAACAGCAGTGATGCCTTGCCTTTCTTTGCCTGCTTCTTACGCTGGGTCAACTTACGCATCCAGTCATATGATGGACTACAAGAAGAACAATTATTTTTTTGTTTTTTGTTTTTAGGCCTTTATTCGACAGGACAGCTGAAGACATGAAAGTTGAGGGAGAGGGGGAATAGCATGCAGCAGAGGGCCGCAGGTCGGAGTAAAGGTGTAAACCTCTATATATGGGCACCCGCTCTACCAACGGAGCTATCCTGGTGCCCCAAGAAGAACAATTTAAAAACAATAAGCCCACTCAATCTAGAAAAGATGTGACACAGTGATATAAATTCTAAACAAGTTGTTGCTAACAGACTACAAGCTGAAGAATCACCAGTATGGTCCTTTATGGTCTTGGGTAGTTTGAGCTATGTCTATGAAGGTTTTCAGTCCTGTTGGGCCTTCGTTTTGTAGCCGCTGCAATACATGAACAACTTGGCTTATGTATTCCTAACTATGTTTATCACTCAATCACAAGGGTTTGTCATTTAGATATTTAGGACCAGGAATTTGGTTTAGAGTTAAGATTGGAATTGGATTTGTTTTACTTTACAGTAAGGACTAAATTGTTGTACTTGGTAATACTGATCAGGTCAAAAGTTTCAACAAATGTATCTGTATGTTCATGGCGTCTTACATGGTGGAGATGTCGAGGAGCTTGAAATGCTCGTCACAGCCGAGCTGAGCAGCCACATCTCTGAACTCCTCTGTCATCCGGATCAGACCCAGGTCCAGGTTGAACTCTGCAGGAAATGTCACAATCCAGTACCTGTACACACACACAGAGATTTCAGCAGCAAATATTTTGAAAGTAAAAGGATGGTACCATGATGAAACTGTGCCACAATGGAAACCATCCCATTTTAGCTCCAAACAACTTTCCATGGAACCAACAATGACACATGTGACCTGTTGACATGTGACTCACTTGTGATGCCTCTAGAGATTATGTCACATTTAAAATTTAGAATTGTGGACTATTCCCACCACTTGTGACATGGTTCTAGAGCAGTGTTGTACTTAAATCAGTCACTGGTTAGAATCAAGATATAAACAAAAGCTAAATGTTCATTGTCAAATTTTTATATAATTAATTTAACCACACGGGCAATGTGTATTGTGAGGATGAAACCTAACTGTGGCCTCTGATTTTCAACCTTGAAACTATAAACTTGCACACTGCAAGCTTTTCGTGAATAACTACAGTAAATGTATAACATGAGGTGATATTAGGATTAGGTAGCCTTAGCTTTTCTTCTGTCTTGGTTTTAGATTTCCCAGAGGCGGAAAAATCCGGAGTGAAAAGCGTTCATGTGTTGCAGTGGATGACTGTGTATATAGCAGCTTACCTCATTAAATAACAAATCTTCAGTCTGGTTCTCTGGCAGTTCTCACCTTTGCAGTCACGGTACGTGGAATTCAATTAAGGATTTTCTCCAAGATTTGACAAACTAATACACTGCAATGTATGATAAATCAGCACAGTAAAGAGATAATTAATCACACTTTAAGGATTAATTTGCTGCTATCTGTAACCTACAAACAAACCCGAAGCTTGCCTCTCGCCTCATTCATGATCTCTTTAGCTGACAGTGCAGCTGATACTGTATAAAGTAGGGATGCACCGAATCCACATTTTGGGGGTTCGGCCAAATACCAAATCCACTGGTTAAAATTCTGCCGAATACGAAACCGAATACCGAATCCTACTCCCATCCTCAGTCAATTAACACAGTAAACACATTAATGAAGTAAACAACTTCCACAGCCTCTAAAATAGTTAAATGTAACAACTTAATGTTGAATTCACACGCTCTTTTCACATTGTAGGAAAGCAGATGAGTGACAAATTTTCGCTAACCAGTGTATGATGAAGGCATGTTGATTGGGTGAAATTAGAAAGCTAACGTTAGCTAACGAGCACCAGCCGGCCATTCGGTCGCTGCGCTTCCATTGTAGGCAGACTCGTTTGCCAAGAGAACAGCTGACAGCTCGGGAGAGGCACTGTCTGGTTAACACAAGTTTTTAGCTGTGACTGTCCTTCCTGTCAAAAAGCCCAATATTCGGTCGAATACGAATCCAAATCCTGCATTCGCTGCATCCCTAGTATAAAGCATTTCCTGAGCTATTGCTAATCTAATTGGACATTTATGTCAGTTCTCACCTCATATATCAGAGTTATGTGTGACAACATGCAAGAGAGAAAGTTATGTCAGCCAAGGTTTCTCACAGTGTGTCCAAGACAACCCATCAATCACACGCACTTAAAACAATGATTGGCCAGGTGTGTGGAGGTGAGAGTAGACATGGGTTTGAACTTCTCTCTAAAGCTCCTTTTTCATTAGTCACAAACCTATTTCTGTCACTTTTTGTGTGTAGAACGAAGTACATCACCAAGAATGCTGTTGAGGATTTGTATGATTCATTGCGTCTTATGAACCCTGGACAATATAGCACAAAGCAGGAGATTATCCATCTCAGACGTGTTCTAACTAACTGGAAACACTATACAGTATACAGTACAGTATACTAATACTGTTTAGTTTAGGCGAGGGGTATCACCTGTATAGAGTGTACAGCAGGCAGGACATGATGCAGATTAAATCGTACACTACTACAACCATAGACGCTTCATAATTTGAGCATAAACAACAAGGTCTTTCCTGTTCTTTGAATTTGTCTGACAATTTTGGCATCAGCCCTTAAAGACAGAACTTCCCAATTATCGTTGTCTTGACTCAGTAAGACATTTTCATTGCCGTCTTCATGTAAATCTCCTTTCTTCTTCATCTTCAGATGTTTGTTTTCTTCAGGTTTTACACAAGCTGATAGAAACGTCATCAACACGGCCACTTGCTTGCTGTGAATTCTGACACTTTGGACTAAATTGGAGATTGCACAGATTTTGTACAGAGGAGCTGGCAGGGTAAAGACCATGTGATGTCTGATCCAACTGATTCAGAGTTCTACGTTCTCACATGCAGCTCTACAAGGTAATGTCTAGATAATTTCAGGTTTGCAGTGCATGTCTGAAGGGGGCTTATGGGAGGGAGTTGTAGCACCTAGCGAACACACCTGCTACTTGGGGAGAACACGCAAGGTCATACAGCACTTTCAATACATCAAGCTTTGGCAAAAGTTCAATAAAGAAGCTCTTTTCTCTTCAGTTCTCCTTCATCCCTCCATGGGTGCATTGTTACTATTTCTTCTTGCTGTGATATTCTCTGTCCCTATCATGCACACATTTGAGACTGTCATTTCATGAATTGTCCCAAAGACTGGCAAAGCCTGCTATGATTGCAGCAAATGAGGAAGTGGAGGAAATGAGAAAATCATCATTGGACTGGATAATGACAACAGAACTTAGTAATAATTTTTACTTCAATCTTTCCTTAGCCTTAACATGTACAAATTTTAACCAAAACCATGATGTTTCCATAAACCTAACTAGGCCGTTTTTATCTAAATCTAACCAAGCCTTGTATGTATTCCAAGTTTTGATTTAATAATCTCTCCCTCACTGCAACTGATAACTATAAGCTTTATGCAAAGAATTGCGAGATGATGTCACTAAAATGCGAATGAGCGTATGACGTAGTATGCACCTAATCACTCTAAAAACCCAGGGAAACCCCTGAATATGGCTCATTTAACATTACCATGTACTTCCACAGTAAGGGAAAAAGTGAGTTCATTGAAATGAAATGAAAAATCAGTTGCTATGTAATCTTGGTTTTGAGATGGAAGTTGATTTTCTGTGCCGTGAGAAATAATGTATCTAAGGCATCACTTTACAGTAGTACATATCTTCAGCAAGGTGAACTAAAATAGCCAGCAGTTTTTCAACCAACTGTTAAAACACTGGGTTAATGTGCATTAGCAGTAGTTCCTACAGGCTTTCTGCCAGATGGGATATATCATCAGTAGTTTTCCCGCCAGTTCTGAGGATGTGATGTACCAGCGATGCATCAGCAGCAGGCTGCGAGGGAGCAAGTTGGCCTGCAGCTCCCCACTGTCATCTAGGAAGAGAAGGGAGTCACACAATATCAGTACATTTTAACTTTACCAAACAGGGGCTACATTAATGTTTATTATTATAATGTTTATTATATGTTGTAATCCTAAAGGATAATTATTTTGTATTTTCAACAAATAAAATAAATAGACCCAAAGCAAAAACTGAGCTGTGAGCCCCTATCACACCCCTGTGATTAAATGCAAATTACTTAAAAATATGCAACATGTAAGCATAACATTAAATAAATTGTTACAGGTATTAAAAGTAAATTTTGACCCAGGCCCCCTCTACAAGACAGGGTCTTGAGATTAGGTACACATGCAAAGGTCACCAATAACCCTTCCATTTTAGTTCGTAGTAATAATTTAATCAAAGGACCCACAGTGAGCCTCTGACAGTCTGTGTCCCAGGTAAGGTAAGTCATCCAGCCTTGGTTGCAATTCACAGTCCTTCCAGAAAAATGCAGAGTTTTTCTGTGATTGTTGCGGACAAAAATCCTTGATTATGTGGCACGTTTTCTTAAAAAATGCATCAGGTAAATTTACCTGATGAAGGTCTGAGACTGAAACGTATTTTTCTAAATAAATTATTGCTTGCGTAATGGTCAGTGTGCGGGATTTTCTCTAAAAAAAATGTTGATCTGTTACTCTTGATCATATCCTATGCACCTGCCCGACAAAAGACGTGTGCAAAAAAGTTTTCTCACGTTGTTAAAGCGCCCATATTATGCTCATTTTCAGGTTCATAACTGTATTTTAATGTTGTACCAGAATAGGTTTACATGGTTTAATTTTCAAAAAACACCATATTTTAGTTGTACTGCACAGCTCTCTCTCAGTGCTGCAGATCCTCTTTTCACCTGGTTTCTGTTTTAGCTACAGAGTGAGACCTCTTTTCATCTTCTTCTTCACTACTATCTTTGATTGCACTCGCACATGCTCAGTAGCTCAGATGTAGAGCATGTCAGCTAGCTAACTCTAGAGACAGTAAAAGAAAGCCTGTTTCTCCAACTTTGGTCAGTTACAAGGCAGGATTAGCTGGGAGACTTCTAAATGAGGGCGCTCATGTAAGTAGTTCTTTTGGAGATTATGGTGAACTTGTGTGTGTTGTAGCAGTGCTTTGCTATTGAGAACGACGTAGCATGCTAGCGTTAGCATGCTAATGCTAACGCTACGAGCTAACGGTTGTGGTTAGCCAGCTCATTTCGGACTGTGACGTCACAGTCCGAGCCGATTTTGACCAGCTCACCAGGAGACTGAAGGCAGGACACATTCAGAAACCGTATCTCACTCAAAACAGCATGGATGGATTTTTTTCAAAGTTTGTATGTGTGTGGATGCACCAGAGACACAAAAGAACACTCCAAATCCCAGAAAAAGTGATTTTTTCATAATATGGGCACTTTAAGATATATGTGACTTTTTTGCAACGAAAATGCGGGGATTATGAAATCATGCAAGCCCTGCATATTTTGCGCGGAAATCGACATTTTATGTGGCAAAAGTGCGGCGTATTTGAAAAAATGCGGCCCCTGCATAAATATGCAGTCTTTTTTATACGGATTATGCATTGAATTATGCGATTGCATAATCGCGTTTTTCTGGAGGGACTGAATTCATTCACATCTTGCTTACCAAATGCATGAATGCATTCATTTAAGAGAGCATCCAGAGATGCTGCCTTCCCCAGTGTGGATGATCCCATAGTGCCCAGCTGGAGGAAGGACAGGGTCAACACTTCCTGCTCACTGTTATGGACCAATCAGGGTTTTTCTGGAGCAAGAGAGAGACCTTAGTATAGACATTATTTATAATAATATGAAAATAAATGCATTGGGCTAGTTTGGTGATCATGTAAATTCGAATTTGCTCATACATTGTTTATAATTAATTAAATAGCTTAAAGCAGGCTATTGCTGATAGGCATGTTTCCATAATTTAATCCAGTTTAGCCTCAAAGCGATGCTAATCTGTATGGAATCTTTATTTGTCTCCTTTACAAACAAGTAAGGGATGCAGTCTTTACTTTTGACTACAGATGGATCTGTGTCAACAGCAACCTCTGTAATATCCAGGATTCTACCTTTATTCAAGAAAAAAACACAAAGTAAATTAGCAAATTGGCCATCTTTCAAATTACTGAACCTCCAATCATATATAAACCCTTACTTGCTTTAATTAACAAAGATGTCCGCCAAAAAGGGAGGGAAAATATCTGCTTGTTTCATCAACTTTAAATAAGCCTTTGACTCATTTTGGCATGAAGGACTTTTCTTCAAAATCCCTCAAAGTGGAAAAGGTGGCAAGGTATAAGACCTTATCAAATATATGTACAAGCACGACCAATGTGCTGTGAAAATTAATAATCAAAGAACGGAAATAGTTTACTCAAGGACATGGTGTGAAGCAAGGTTGCTGTTTAAGTCCTGCATTATTCAACCTGTGCATAAATTAACTTGCAGACCAGTTGGATGGATCGGCAGCTTCAGGCCTCACACTCTTAGACACAGAACTTAGATACCTGCTCTATGCAGATGACCTGATTTTGTTGTCTCCAACCAAAGATGGTCTTCAACATAACCTGTCCATTCTGGAACAATAGTGCCATAACTGGGCCTTAGAGGTAAATTTTAAGAAAACTCAAATTGTGACCTTTCCAAGGCTTCTTGACCAAATATTATTTTACTTTGAATCAGGCGCGTAATAAGTAATGGGCCAGGTTGACACTGGCCCACACACTTTACTCACTGGACCGTACAGCCAAGTTTGATTTTGTTATGAAAAATGTATTTATGCTGTCCATTGTGGATGTGGTGATAAATGACAATAAAATTAAGACATGGCATCTGCTATTAAAAAACCTCCCTGCCAGATACTTCCAACATTCGTAGGGTTGAAATTATTGCTGCAGATGTGTATGAAATGATCTTAGGCGACCTGATGAAAGCTGATACTATGTCTATAGCAGTAGATGAGCCCACAGACAAAACTTATACTGCTCAGTTGTGCAGATACAGTATGTCCTTTTTTTTGACAGCAAATGTTTCCGAGAGGAGCTGCTCGGCCTACTGCAATTAGAAGGACACACAACTGACGCACAACTGGCGATATAGTCTTTGGGAAAATTTCCGCTTTTTTAAAGACAATGGTCTGGATATGAAGCATGTGTGAATGCTTGTGACAGATGGGGCTCCATCCATGACAGGGAAAGTGGATGGTTTGGCAGCCCGTTGGTCTGTTGTTGCATCTCAGATGATCTCCTTACACTGCATTGTGTATCAGGCGGTGTTGTGCGCAAAACTAAGCAGGGCGCTCAAAACGACAATGGACAGCATGATGGCTACAATTAATTTTGCTGCTGTAAGAAATGTCTGCTGAGTACCACAACCTGCTTTTGCATAATGATGTGAGGTGGCGGTCCAAATGCTGGAGCGTTTCAGTGGTCTCAGAGAGAAGATCATAACTTTCCGCAGCAGCAGCACAAACAAAAACAGGCAGAAACGCAATTGAGTCGCATACTGGACGACAACTTCATGGCCTATGCCTGCTTTCTGAGTGACATATTCAAACACCTGAATGATCTCAATTTGGGACTACAAGGCAGAGACAAAACTGTCATTGACCTTGTGGAACAGATGTTAAAGTTAAAGTGGACCTTTTCGCAACTGATTTGAGCACAGGCCGAATGCTGCATTTTCCCACAATCCAGAGACCGTTCACTGTTGTTCACTTATCTGCCAGAGCAAAGAAAGTGCTCCCTTTTATTGACGAGGGGAAATTCACACTCAAACTTGTTGACATGCAGTCATCTGTAACCATGGCACAGGAGCTTTGCATTAACGGGCCTGCAATGTTTTGGACTGATGTCAACGTACATCAGTTCCCTAACATTAAGGAAGTAGCGATCGTTGTGCTCAGTAAGTTTGGATCAACATACATGTGAGTCAAGTTTTTCACACATGAACTTCATAAAAAGCAACTCTCGTTGCTCCCTGACTGACCATACTCTCCACCAATGCCTTCGGTTTGCATTGACAACTTACGAGCCTAAAGTCACTGCTCTCGTTCAAAACAAAAAATGTCACATCCCCCATTAAGTCAGCAGGGTTAACTGTAGCCTACATCAATATAATGTGGGATGTGTATGCCTAATCACACTTGTGGTGATTTAAAATATGTTCCCTCAGTGTGCAGTAGTACATCTTGTATTCATGTGTTAGTTGTGAATACTGTGCACTTTTTACTTTATGCACTTTGAGATGTTCCTGGGTCAAATGCAGTGGTGGAATGTAACAAAGTACAAATACTTTGTTGCTGTACTTAAGTACATTTTTCACGTATCTGTACTTTACTTAAGTAGAATCAATAGTGCATACTTTTGACTTTTACTTTGTTACATTTTACTCTATACTTTCTACTCCACTATATTTCTACAACGTTCCGTTACATTTTCTGATCATTTTTTTCCCCCTGCCAAAACGTCTTCCTGACCATCACACGTTTGCAGTCTGCAGGGAAGCCTTCAGCAGCAGCTCCTGCACCGCCACGCCAAAACCCGCCCTTCAATATTGGCCAGGCACGTACTGTTCCCGGTACTACCGCTGCTCCAGTTACTGCCGCTGCTCCCGATACTCTGCTTGGTCATATTTGAAGCATCCGTTCATATAGGTTTAATACACAACCAGTATATTTATCTTAAAAACACTCCCAGTCCTCCTTAGCTGTGAAGCCACGTACTTGTTGTCTAAGCCTGTGTGTTCTCGCTAGATAAATGTGTGCAGCATTCACTGTCCCGTGGGAAATAATGCAAAGTCGAGCTTCAGATCACCCTGATAGATAACCAGAATTGTAAGTCAGAATTTAAACTGGGCCACAGATGGTAACCTAAAACTAACTTAAAGGTCCAATATGTAATATTTGTACTGTAATAAATCCAAAAATTACACCAATGCCTCATCAGATATTAAGGAAACATGTTAAACTGAAATACTATCTTTTCTAACAACAATGCTAATGTCAGTATTTTTTATTTTTGAAATTTACATTCCGTGACGGAATTTATGTTTATGTTTTGATCTGTGTGTTGGTATCAACTGCCCAGTTTGACAGCCAGGCCGGGTTGCCAGATATACCTGTAAAAACGTAAACCCAGCGCGCTACAGCTGTAACAGTAGTACAGCCATGAAAGCAGCACACAAACGAACAGGATCAACGGAGATAGATTCTACCCGACCTAAAACAAAGAAAACAGCATGTTTCTAACAGTTGTGTGACCAGAGACGTAACAACCCCCTGGTAAATATTGGAGATGTATTTGAAAGACGGAGAGCTTAGATCCCAAAAGGACGCAGAATTGGCTTATTTCCTCCTGAACAGGTAAGCATAGCTTCAGGCTAATTTATCACAGCCACTAGGGACGGCATTTTATGTCATTTCAACATTTGTGTACTCACATTGAATTATATAGCTATATTGAATTATACCCGACTGGTCCTGGCTAACGCCGCCATGCTAACCCTGTTAACTGCTAACTTTACCGGGAGGACCAGGCAAGCGGGCCATGGCTGTTTACAACGTGTAGTTCAGCGGCTGGAGCCGACAACGGTGAGTTATTTTAAGCCACGAGAGGGGGGTTGTAAATCGGGAAGAGAGGACTGTGAGTTTGCAGTGTGTTTAGCGATTGTTGCCGTAATTCTAAGCCAATGAAGTGTGTTCCGTCGGCAAGGTAGCTAGTGGTATTTTTAGCGTTTCGTATTGTAATTCTAAGCCGAGGAAGTGTGCCTGACTGGCGTGTGGAGAGGACGGTGAGGTTGTTGTGTTTTTAGCGGTTCATACTGTAATTTTAACCCGAAAAAGTCTGTCTGTCAGTTGGTTACAGAGCTCCGCGTGAGCACGGGCTTTTATGACTGTCAATATAGCCAGCATCTAACGTTAGCTACTCTGCTGTGCTGTGGAGTAATGTCTGGCTATGTGAGACTAGCATCTAACGTAAGCTACTCTGCTGTGCTGTGGAGTAATGTCTGGCTATGTGAGACTAGCATCTAACGTTAGCTACTCTGCTGTGCTGTGAAGTAATGTCTGGCTATGTGAGAAAAGTGTCTAGCAACATTGTTGTGAATGCTGCGGTCTCAGCCTGGCAACCCCGTGAACTTCGAGTCTGGGCAGGAGGGGGCGGGGGAAACGACTCTCCAGTATTTTGAATTGGTAGTGCAGTAACTATTTTAACCACTAGCTGCCAGTATTACATACAATATTACATATTGCACCTTTAATTAAAATGCCACAGCCCATACTGTTTAAAAAAATAAATATATTATTAGAATATAGACATTAAGAGAATACATCGTTATGCAAGTACTTAATACTTAAAGTACATTTAAAATGAGGTACTTTTTACTTTTACTTAAGTAAGGTTGTCATTGTGGTACTTCTACTTTTACTAAAGTAAATACTGTATGTCTCTAGTTATTTGTACTTTTACTTAAGTACTGAGATTCAGTACTTCCTCCACCACTGGTCAAATGTGAGCAAGATGTTTATTTTATTTCAAAAGGAAACTTAATGTTATTGCTAATAGCCTACTGGGCACTATTTGTTTTATGAACTTTGTGATCAGATGGGTCAGATATGTAGCCTTTGTGAATAATCCTAACAGTTTGAAGAGGGCCTTCACAGATGATGTTGGTGCTCAGGCCCCAACAAAGCCCTTTTCGCACCAGATTAGAATGATCTGGGGACCTCATTTGCATTGTATAAGCGAAGCTTGTAATTACTCTCAATTTACTGATCTGTACCCGAGTTGGGTACCGGAGGCCATATCGCACTTGGGTCTGGGTTCCATATAGGGGGATTAAAGGCGCACAGAAAACAAAATGGAAATGGAAAAAATGATATACAACCCAGCCAAATCACAGACATGTCAACATGGCACGGGACTCATATTATCACAGGACCTCGGTGTTCGGTAATATGGTTGGTAATTTGCGGGGAAAATTTTACTTTAAAAATGACATGACTGATTTGCACAGGAATAAGATCACAGACGACCTCCTTAATTATTTCAAATGACTAGATAATTTGAGTCCGCCATTGTACCCTGACATAATATAGCAGCAAAACAAACTGGGGTCTCATTTATAAATGTGGCGTACGCACAAAATGGGGCTGAAAATGGGCGTTCGCCGCTTTCCACGCAAAGTTTGTGATTTATAAAAAACAAACTTGACGGGAGAATGTGCGGTCCTCCACGCAAACTCTGACCCATGCGTACGCATATTTTGGAGACCAAATAGGAATTGGCAACGCAGATGGTGAGGTGGTGAACTGAAGTCAGGATGAAGAGAGTAAATGGGAATAAGATTACTCCTAATATTTTCTAGTATTGATGCCTCACGCACATTCTTTCACTCCATATCATCCACGTTACCATGAAGATGAAATCCAGCAGTGTCATTTGCGCTTGTACTGAGTGATAACTGTTCCATAAACACCTTGTAAAATCTAACTCAAATCTTAAATAAAAAAAATTTCTTAATATTTAATCGCCGCTGTCTCGCCGTTACATTGTCCGCTACAGCGCGAAGGAGGAGGAGATGGCCCAACTGCATGGAATACTGAAATCACCTTACCATCCATCACATCCAGTACTCTTTCCTCTTTCACCCCTCTATCTCCAACTCAAATTCTTACTTTGATTACCTCTGCCCGCCCAACCACCTGCCCCCTGGATCCTATCCCTTCTCACCTTCTCCAGTCTATTGCTCCTGACCTTCTTCCTTTCCTCACCCATCTCATTAACATCTCCCTGTCAACTGGCTGTTTCCCCGATGCCCTCAAAGAGGCAAGAGTGACCCCACTACTCAAAAAAACAACACTTGACTCCTCTGAGGTAAATAACTATAGACCCGTCTCCCGTCTTCCATTTCTATCTAAAACTCTTGAGCGTGCCATTTATAATCAACTCTCTACCCATCTCCACCAGAACAACCTTCTTGATCCCCACCAGTCTGGCTTCAAGGCTGGTCACTCAACAGAAACTGCCCTCCTTGCTGTCACTGAGCAGCTTCACATCGCTAGAACAACCTCTCTCTCTTCCATCATCATCTTTCTGGACCTTTCTGCTGCCTTTGACACAGTGAACCACCAGATCCTCATTTCGACACTCCAGAATCTGGGTGTCTCAGGCTCTGCGCTCTCATTGCTCACATCTTACCTGGCAGACCGAACCTACTGGGTAACTTGGAGAGGTTCTAGCTCAGAGGATCAGTCCTGGGTCCCCTCCTCTTTTTTCTGTACAACAACTCTCTTGGGTCTGTCATTCAGTCGCACGGCTTTTCTTATCACAGCCACACAGATGACACCCAACTAATTCTCTCCTTTCCGGAGTCTGAAACTCAAGTAGCAGCACGTATCTCGGCCTGTCTGACTGACATCTCTTCTTGGATGTCCACACACCATCTGAAACTCAATCTTGACAAGACTGAGCTCCTTTTCCTTCCAGGGAAGGGCTCTCCTACCCAAGACCTGACTATAACAATTGACAACTCTGCGGTAGTCCCCACCCAGACTGCTAGAAACCTGGTTGTGACACTTGACGACCAACTCTCCTTCACTTCCAACATTGCTGCAACTACCTGATTGCGTAGATACATGCTGCATAACATCAGAAGGATACATCCCCTTCTAACACATAAGGCGGCTCAGGTTCTGGTTGAGGCTCTAGTCATCTCACGTCTAGACTACTGCAACTCCCTCCTGATTGGCCTGCCTGCATGTGCCATCCGACCCGATTAATAGCCGAGGGAAATAGCTTGTAAGAATCATTTTAAAATCATTATCACATCAAATGAAATAGTGCTCATACAAATAATATTTGAATAAACAGGCTGGAGTATAAGATTCAGAACTCGGAGTAAAGGTAAGTACGTTAATTGTTCAATGAACAAATGCAGGCAACAGTACAGAATCGGCAGGCAGAAGACATGGTCAGGAGTACAAACAAAAGGTCTTGTAACACTGGAAACATCAGTGTTGCCAAAGTTACTTTGAAAAAGTAACTTAGTTACTTTACAGATTACTTGTTTTAAAAGTAATTTAGTTACTTTACAGATTACTTGATTTTAAAAGTAACAAAGTTAGATTACAAGTTACTTTATTAGTTACATTCAGCAACTGCCGACAACACCCCCACAGCCTCAACATAAAAATGACAACCGGTTTACTGTGAGTCAGCTCAGCATTGCCAGTAGTAGGGATCTGGTTTATTATGGCACGAAAGAGAGCAAGTCAACCGTGTTTAAGGGCAGCATTTCCACTACAACATACTGCCAGACCAACTTCTTTGGGTGGTGGGGGGCTTCGCACCACCTGCTGGGACTTGCTCTGTAAGTTTGACTGCAGTGCTGCGACTCCAAATGTTTCTTAAAATTTGACGTAGTGTTTTTGTAGCTAGATAGCACTTTGTCGCCACCAGCACAGAGTGTACAACGAACCTTAATATTGCCGTCTTTAGCTGCCGTCTTTAGCTGACACAAACGCTGTGTTCATGAAATGAATGTATTTATATATTATTATTTGGGATGCCAGTTGGTTCAAAATATCCAATCATGATTAATCACATGATTGTCTAAAGTTAATTGCAATTAATCGGCACAAATTTTTAGTCCCTTCAAAATGTACCTTAAACATACATGTATATGTCATTTTCTGCCACTAGGGGTCTCTCAATTAAAAGAATGGAAGAAACATTGACTTTTGATGATGTCATAAAGTTGGTTGGGATTAGGGAGTTGTTGTCTTCCTTGTTAAACACCATTGGCGATTAAAATGTTTCTGTTCATGGACAAGTTTATCCATTCAAGTTTTATTAACCTAAAGTTTAGTAATGTTTATCCATGTCATTCTAATGAAAGCTGCAGTTTTCCCAGCACAATTAGATTTTTCTTTATTGGCTTTGTATTGGTAGCTGATCAGTTAGCGAGCAAGCAAGCTACTATTAGCCAGCAGCTAAAAACACAATAACACAGTATATTTTACATGTCAGTGTCAGAGAGAAAGGGGTTTGTTTTGAGAGATTTAGTTCGAAGGTGGGGATGGCTGGGGGAATCTCTGGGGGGAGGACACAACCGATGGTAAAAATAAATGCTTTCAAGGTGAGACTGTTGATTATAGCAGAACTTTTTTATATGGAATCCTGATCTGAGACAATGTTAACTATCTGCTGATACCAATAAATTATAACCTATAATTTTATATTTTCCCATACAACCTCATACAGATATACAACTATGTTAATTGATATACATATGTCTTTTCATAAACACACTTTAAGGACATTTATGTTACAGTAGCATCGCATGAGGGACGATCTGTGTAGGTCTCTATTAAAAAACAGATGTCTGACTTTTAGTTTTTCTTCATTTAATATTAACACTATGATAATGTGAACTTACTTTTTAAGAAGTCAGAAACACCTTTCAAATATTAAAACGTCTTTATTGAATACGTTATTTTGAAAGGTCTGCTTATGACTGTTGTCTGGTCTCACAATCGACACAATTCTCTATGGCAGCTGAAAAGCTGAAAGTAAAGACTAATGGTAGATGAAGTCATGACCATGACTCAGATGTACAGTTATGGCAAAGCCAGCAGCAAGTTACTGGCTTTGACCAAAGTCTGGCTTGCTTGTGAAAGATTCAGTCAGTTCACTTCATTGCTGATTGTACAACCAGAGAAGGTTGGGACTGTAAACTCCAGTTCAGACCAAAGATTTGCAAAAAGATGAATCCATTTTAGAATGTTTCAGCAGTCAGAACTGGCCCATCTCAGCTCAACTCAAACAGCTGATGGTGTCACTGCGACTCAACTGGTTGAGTCTCCAGAGGCTGGTTTTAAACGTAAGAGATCTGTTTCAACAGCCAATAGAGAAGTCAGCTTGTCAAGTCAGCTACAAACTATAGATATACATTCATATAGTTATTTATAATATAATATTAGAAGGAGGTTCAACGAGCAACGCGAGCACACTATGTGGTGGAGCGAGCTAGAGAGTGACTGAAGAGAGGGTGCAGCATTAGAACAAAGCAGAGAATCAGAGACATAAACGTTTTCTTTGATTCATTTCTACTAGAAATGCAGCTGTAGTAAGCATCTCACTACCACTATCCTCATTAAATTTAGATCAACAAATGATATATCCTTCTGCAAAAAAGCCTGAAAGTCGGAAGTTAGAACGGAAGTACAGAGAGTCATTGCTATGGAGATGATACAACGTCTTGTTTGTCTCATTGGTCTCATTGGTCTTAACTGGCAGGTTTTGGAACATTGCAGAATGGAGACTTACAAGTAGTTGCAAGTTTCAACTCGTCTCGACCGGAATCTCTGGTCTGAACTTAAGACAGCTGATCTGTTCCATATGTCTAGTGTCCTGGCAGCAAAGTATAGCCAGAGGATACTTTCTGAACATACTGTATAAAAACTGTGTTGCCAAGCTACTATGAGAAGAACGATAACAAGGCCAGCTGCAAATAAGAAAACTAGCTTACCTAGCAAGCGGCAGGATAATATCGATAGTGTCTTCTGTTTTTGATACACAAAGTGAGTGCTTTCACATTTTCCCTATTAAAACCTAATCTTAATGACTAGCCTTGCTGTGTTCTTGTTAGAGATTTGTCTGCACCAGGGTTCGAAATGACTTAGGACTCTTGGGGGCGTCCCCTAAAATGTAATTATAAAAAATACTGAAGACTACCTTGCTACACTATATACTGCAGGCAAAATTATATTGACATATTTTGAAGGTGGGATAATGGTCTTGGGATGTTTTTCATGGTTTGGGCTAGTCCCAGTATTGTAGTGGTGTCTGGAGAAGTGGATTGGCTATAATCTAACAGGTAACCCTCTAATTCTGGAGCAACAAAGTTACAGCACCTTATATAAATCCCCGACATGACAAAGTGGATAACAGGTCATTCTTTCCTTGAGCAAGGAAGTTAACTAAGTTACCTAAATCCACCAGGTGTACTCATTATGGCAGCACCATGCACCTTCAAAGGGTTTGATCAAATACAAATGGCATTTCTCATCCCTTATGTTAATGGAATTTGTAAAACAACTAGCAGCTGGATTGAATAATAATGATGTCTATAAAGACTGTACCTACATTAGATGGTTTACTTTGTTTTAAAGTAGTCAATCTATAACCTGAACTAAAATCTTTAGGGACACGTTTAAAAAAAAAAGGTAAGATATTCTAACATGACTGAAAGCCATTAAAATGACAATAATCCAATAGTAACCACATTATTCAAAATCACTGACTGGACAATTAGGTTGTTATGCTAGCTTTGAATAACTAGTCTAACTGCTATATGTCTGCTGTTAGCTGGCAGATTATTTGGCTTCATACCTATGCTTCATACACATACAGCTAGCAAGAAACGTTGACAAACGCACTTTTCTAATCATTACGTTACACTGGGTATCTAAGTTAGTTAATGCAACTTTTGATATAGGAACACCAACTCCAAATATTTTACTATAATAAGCAATTATTATGGAGATATAAACATAATCGAAGCACTTACAGGATTTTCATTAGGGATTTCACTCTTTGTGAGGCTTCGTTTTTTCCGCGTTCAACAATAACATACGTGTCTGCGCCATAGACTGTACTGTATGCGCCAGAGGACAAACAACAATCTGTGATGCTATTAGCTGCCCTGATTGCTGCCCAATCGCGCTAGGAAATAAATTAATTATTGTTATAAATATAAAACGTCACTAAAGACCTATAATTTTCACAATCATTTTTAATGTTAAAAATATTTGTCGGGGACCCCCCAAAATCTAAAAATAAATTCTTATAGGGGGTCCCTAATGACTTATGGGGGGTCCGGGACCCCCCCAGACCTCCCTCATTTCGAACCCTGGTCTGCACGATGAATCTACTGGTTACATCCTCTTATTATTATTATTACTCACATACTATCATTATCACCACGCAAGCGATAATCATTGTGAGTATGGCATACTTCTGGCCGAGCAGAGAGGCAGCTTTAAATTGATTTTCCATTTGTTCATTATTTCTAGCTGCTCTTCTCGTGCCAGCTCACAGGTGCTACAGGTTGTCTATGTATTATACATTGCACAATTATTATTTTGTCTGTATTGTTTGGTGTGGTTGTGTTTTGGAGTATGTCTTGTATGTCTTGTATGTTTAGTTTTTGTGTGTTAAATTGTGAACAAAAATCTGGCCAGAGTTTAAAATGAACTTGTAGTTTGAAGGTCACTTTTAAATATGTGCCATTATCTACTCAGCACTTGGGCTTGTGACGCAAAAGTTCCTCAGAATTACAAATGTGTTTGGTCCCCAGTAGTTGTTTTGGCAGCAGTCTTGGGTGTAACGCGTTACAAAGTAACGAAAAGCAGTTACGTTACTGTAATGCATGTGTTACAGTAACGTAACTACTTTTTCAAGTAAAAAGTAGTATAACGCGCCACTACTGAAAATTTAAGCTTCATGGCTTTTTGCTGGACGGCGTTCTGAGCCAGGCAGACACAAAGCTGACATAAATACAGCCTCATACATACACGCAGCGGACTGCTGTGGACTTGTGGACACGCAACGATTTCCAGAAAAGAGGCTGCATGTGTCTGCGACAATGCACAGACCATCGTGGCTGCACGACCGGTACAAGTCGAATACAGACATTACATACACTAACACCATGTAACGCCGATGACCTGCCGATGTGCATTCAACCCACATTGGACTCGTTCATAATGAATCAGCGGTCACTCTGTGAGGAGAGAATCCAGTCTGCAGTGTAGTTCAGACAGATTTGTCATGTAGTTCATGACAAATCATAGATTGGCTTTATGGTCAAAGATAGCTTTTGTATAATTTCAGTCTCTGCCAGAGACGCCTGCTTTTAAAATTAACGTAAAAGTAACGAGTAACGTAAAAAGTTACTTTCCATAGGGGGTAACTAAATAAAGTAACAGATTACTTTTTTAAGAAGTAACGAGTAACGAGCAAACACTACTTTTTAAAAGTAACTTCCCCAACACTGGTTAGAAGTTAACACATTTGGCATTTGCATATGTTATCATTATGTTGATGAACAGACATTACACGTGTTACCTACTTTACAAAACTGCTCACTGCAGAAGAGGGATGCTCTTCCCTTAAAATGATCTACCTTAAGGTCAAGGTCACTTTATTATCCCCGAGGGGCAATTTGGATTACAGCCAGCAGTAACAAATCTATTTACAAAACAACAACAAATAAACACAACCACAGTAGAAAATGATTTAAATTTGAATTTACATGATATTATTAACAATGGGGATAACCTTTTAAACCTTTTTTAGACCTTTTAAATCTATTCGTTCTGCATCGCGGCAGACTAAGTCTACGCCCAGAGCGTAGCAATATAAATTCTCCCCACAAGGGATGACTCGGATCAGCTATGGCGTTATATATGTGTCACATTCCTGAGCGAGTAATTGTATGTTTTGAGCGCAGAGAACTATATTTTGCAAGCACATTACATTACATTTTGAACAGAAATTAACACTCGCAAAAAATAATTTAGTTTGAGTAAACAAAAACCTATTTCGGGCACAATAAATGTATTTGCATGTCTTTCTCTGCTCGCAGGTAAAAGCTGCTGCGCTCCGGTCCTGTCTCCCTCGCTCTCAACCTCTTCTCTGCGCGTCAACTCTAAACACGCGGCTTCCTCAGATTTCACAGCGTTACAAGTGTGCCACAAAACCAACCAATCGCAGAATCAAAAGGTCAATTCTGATTGGCTGTTCGTCTCCAATTAGATCGCAAGTAGCAGGAAAGACATATCTACAGGGAAACAGTCTTTGACACAACACCTGCAGTGATTCTCCAGCAAGGGGTATCTCTGCTGTAGCTAGTGGATACTTGGACAGATTGTGGAGCAGCTTAACTAATCAAAATAATTTAATTATGATTGACTTAAAACAATATATCAGCTGAAACAGCTCAACACATGTTTAAACATATAATCGAACCAATGGTAGAAATAAAAGCTAAAAGTGGCCTACTGACGTAGCTAACAGTTTAAATGATTAGTTAAAAGTAATGTATGACTTTTGAAACATTAACCACACTTCAAGTAAAAGGCCAAGCTGGTAGAATTTCTGACCAAACCAACCTAAATGTCTATAGTTCAATTGCATGAAAATGTAAGAATATTCACTTTAATAGGATAGTGTGAACACATTACAGGGTGGGTATGTGAGTTATATGACAGGGATGTGGGGGAACCTCAGACCAGAAGGGTTGGAAAGCACTGATCCACAGTATTTTATATTATTGACCGACCGGTATATTACAGACATGCCTTAATAGTTGTGTTAATCACAACACCGTTTTTTGAATTACATATCTCCGTGTGTGACTAACATCATCCTTCACAAGAAATCTAACATTAGCTAGCCCAGCATGGATACAGTCTATGCATCCAACATATTCATCTGAACAAACCTAAAATGTCACAATACAGCCACTTAAAAGAAGTTTGTAATACTGGTTACATCGATGTGGTGTTTTATTAACCTTAATTCTTTAAGGTTGGTTCAATTGACTTGCAAAGTAGCTATCCGTTGCTAACGTTAGCTAGCTAGCTTATTTATATCAAAAAGCAGTAGCTAAAGAACGTTACTGCCAAGATATGATTTCATTTTAAGACAGATGACAACACTTGACGAGTCTTATAACACCTCTCTGGTCTCTCGTGAAATCATATCTTGGCAGTAGTTAGCTAACGTTTCTGCTTTTTGAGATAAATTAGCATTAGCAACGGATAGCTCATTCGCAAGCTAATATAGCAACATAATTCAGGTTAATAAAATACGGTAATGTAACCAAAGTATTAAAAACTACTTACATGTGGCTATAGTGTGACAGGCCTACTGCTGTTCAGTCTTGCATTGCGAGACCTAACTTAGCTAGTTACAGTGCTGCGAGGCCTGTTCAGATGACATGTCGGCTGCTGTGTGTGAGCTAGCTAGATTGCTTGTGAAGGATGAGTCAAACATAAGGAGATATGAGTCAAACAAAACAACGGCATTATAGTACACACAAATATTAAGACACATTTCTGTGATATAGCTATGTCAATAATACAAAATACTGACCGAAATGTGTTTTAATCCAGTAACATTAGTCGAACAGCTTCACTGTAGACGGTATTTGCCGTACCAACAAGTGTTGACTGAAAAAGACGGTTCCTCCTAGATTTTTGTTTCCTGATATTGCAATCTAATTGGAGACGAACAGCCAATCAGAATTGACCTTTTGATTCTGCGATTGGTTGGTTTTGTGGCACACTTGTAACGCTGTGAAAATCTGAGCGAGCGTGTCTAGAGTTGAGCGCGCAGAGAGAAGAGGTTGAGAGCGAGAGAGACAGGACCGGAGCGCAGCAGCTTTTACCTGCGAGCAGAGAAAGACATGCAAATACATTTATTGTGCCCGAAATAGGTTTTTGTTTACTCAGACTAAATTATTTTTTGCGAGTGTTAATTTCTGTTCAAAATGTAATGTAATGTGCTTGCAAAATATAGTTCTCTGCGCTCAAAACATACAATTACTCGCTCAGGAATGTGACACATATATAACGCCATAATCAGCCAGGATGGCTCTCGCCTTCTTCAAGGATCTGACCTTATACAGGTCATGTAGGTCATCTAAGGGTGTGCCAGCAATTTTGCTGCATACCTTCACGATACCTTGCATGCAATTTTTCTGTTTAATAGAAAGTGACCCATGCCAGCAGATAAAAGAGAAAGTAAGAACTGATTCGATAAAACTAGAGTAAAACATTTTAACCTGTTATTGAAAGAAAAGAAAAAAAAGCTAGCTTTATCTACAATCCTGCTGCTATATAGACAATGCAAATGCAGCTGCAAAACAGCTGGTTCAAACTTGCTCCCAAAGATTTGAAAGGAAAGCTAATGTTATATTCTGTACTGCAGCAAAAAGGGAGGTTTTGGGACAGGGGATGGGGTGCAACCTAAAAGTCAGCAGTCTAAAACATTAGAGAAAGCCCCCCAGACTACAGCAGCAGTGCTTGCCTGTTCCTATCACACATTACATTCTCCTGAGAGTTAAGTAAAAAATACTGACTCGTTCAAGCTTGTTGGTCTGGATATTGACTGATCGGTGTTGGACTTGTCTTGGACCTGACATAGCCAGTTAAAGTGTGTGGGATTTAAATGTCACCATTTAAGTCAAAACAATTATCAAGCAAATGCATTAAAATGTAAAGAGTAGGATAATCTGCCCAGTCAAAGCCAGGACACTTGATGTTGCTTGCTACAGACAGAATGACGTATCAATGCCTCTCCAACAACAAACAGGCCATATTGAAACATTCAGAGCACTCTCTTTGACTTTGTGTGGACATCACGCTGCTTTCACACAGTGTAAAACATTAATGCGTTATATGTCAATTGTTATGAGATATACACACACTGACACATTCTTATGTTTCTCTTGCTTTTGGTTTCACAGCGCTGTTGTGCATGTTACAGTCAGCTGTGCCCCTTAGCATGACTTGTGCTTTTCTGCCTCCACAATGGCCCACTGTGTCTCTGCCTCTGCTTTGCAGATGCGTCATTGTGTGTTGTATGCATAGTCCAGTGACAGACTGCCAGTAGGTGCACACACACATTTGTGCACATTCAATACACATGTAAAAACTTACAACTGCTCACACACTGCCACAGGATCTGTTCAATGTTCACAATATACCAATTTAACAAAGCTGGACAGAGACGTTGATATACAGCCATCTTTGACTTTTACAGCTTAAACACACACACACAGCCCAAAACTGACACAAAATAAAGCTGTAGTGAAAAAAAGTGTAAACTGCTATTTTGTCCATTGGTCTTGAAAGGCAACAACGAGCCCTAAATGTCACACAAACTAGCAGATATATGTATCACACAAACAACACAATCTCTATTTCATGAGCAGTTAGATTACCCTTACCCCCTGAACAGCAGCGTAACAGCAAGCATCAGTCCTCCACTCACACACATCTGCTGCTGGCTGTCACAGTTCCACTATCACCTCCTGCTGACAAACACAGCAGCCTGCAGCAACAGGCAGCAGTGTGACACACACACACACAAACACACACATGCATACACACACACACACACACACACACACACACACACACACACACACACACACACACACACACACACACACATTAAAAGTATGTTTATAATGCATTGTAGACATGGAAAGTGTTACTAAAAGTCAAAATGTGTCCAAAATAGAAAGGCTTCAATCTGATTATTGGCTGCAGCAGAGTAATGAAGTGACAACATGATTGGTTTAGTTGAGATTTAGTTAGCTAAGTAAGACTATATGCCTACAATATGTGCATAATATCTGGGCAGATCCAATCATGTAGCCTAATTGAACAGCATTGCACATGTGCAGTTAGGCTGCTGTGGGTGTGCTAAGCTAGCTTGTTAAAAAAAAAAAAACAGGTATTACTATCATTGAATAATTACAGAAGAGAATTAGGGCCACATGTGAGAAATGGATTTGAATTTGGACATTAAAGCTTCAGTGTGTAACTTTTTGATATTAATGAACGTCTGTTACATTCAAGCCATTGCCAAATGAGTTGCTACAAAGCTAATTAAGACTATCAGCTCCAAACAACTCTCTCTGGATGTGTCTTAATCCTAATTAAAAAAATATTTACTTTAATCTCAGAAGTCAGACTTTTATGTCCAAAATCAAATCAATTTTTTCACATAATCCTCTTCTTTAAAAAATAACTATATTGCCATAATTCATATAGGCAAATTATGAAGTGTTTGTTTACCTTGATGGACATGGCTGGAGCATAGGGATGGAATAGGACAGATGAGGAGAAAGAAGAGAGGAGACAAGGAGAGGAAAGTGTTTCTGTTGTTACACCTCCTGTCATATTCTGCTTCAGCTGATCTCCGTGACTCCGTTCCCAACCTACAGCCCATAATACTATAGAGCTACATAGCTAAACTACACAGAAACTAAACATGTATTTGGTCCTTAGTTTTTATGAAGATTAAACAAAACAGGTGTGTTTTACTGCTGGATGCTGAACGGCAGCTGTGTAGAATGAAATATTCTTATATCTGCAACAAAATGTTTAAAAGATGAAAGCAAATATTTCTGTCTTCTACACGTAGAGACAGAAAGCTGCTCACATGCCTCACACGCTTAAATAAGTATGTAAATATATCTGTGTACATAGCTCCCATAATGGATAACTATAAGCACCTGATGCAATCGTCCAAAACTAATGTTGGAAAGGCATGACGGTTTGTGTTCATTCATAAATACCAGACAATGAAGGGTTAAGGAGATGATTATTATATCATTATAGCGCAGTCATTATAAAAGTCCTAATATGAAGTTTCGGGTTGGGTCATATAATGCGCGTGGCCTGCGTCTTGGGCACAGTGCAGGGGATAAGTCACATTGCTTTGTGGTTGATAAGCTTTTTGACAATTGTGATGTTTTGTGTATTCAAGAGACCTTTTTAGCTAAACAGGATTTGGAGGGTCTAAATACATTACATAATGGATATTACGGGGCTGGGGAATCTACCACTGATCTAAGTACTAAAATTGTCAAAGGTAGGATACCTGGGGGCGTGGCTATCCTCTGGAATAAGAACTATGATTTACTAATATCAGTGGTAAGATTGGGTGTGGATTGGGCTGTTGGTATCGAGTTTAATTGTCATGATACAAAGTTTATTATCTTGAATATATACACTCCATATGAGTGTTATCAAAATGAAGCTGAATACTTAAATAGATTAGCATTTGTTGGCTCTTTTATTCAGGATAATGCCTCAACCTGTATTTTTGTTGTAGGAGACATGAATGCTGACATTTCTGATGCAAACTCTCTGTTTGCTAATCACTTAATGCATTTTTGCACAGACACTGGATTAATACTGTCTAGCAAGGTTATTTTGCCTAATAATAGTTATACTTACATCAGTGAGGCATGGCATACCACTTTGTGGTTAGATCATTGTGTATGTACAACTGATGCACACGCTTCTTTGGATGCTATGACAATTCATTATGATTTTGCCATTGCCGATCATATACCGTTTTCTCTGTCTTTAAATGTAAAAAACGTACCAATGTTAACTACTGTGGCTAATAGCATCAACACAGGAAGACTAGACTGGACTAAATTAACCATGGAAGATTTCCAGAAGTATCATATTAGGATTGATGGGTTGCTGGGAAACATTGCACTGCCCAAAGACGCCATAAGATGTGGTGATATTAATTGTAAGAATCCGCAACATAGTAAGGATTTATGTGTTTTATATGACTCAATTGTGGAAACACTTAATATTGCCAGTAGGCATTTTTATAAACCTCAGCGAATGGAATATAGCATCAAGCCTGGTTGGAATGAGCATGTAGCAGAACTTCATGCCAAAGCTCGTGTGCTTTTAACGTCTGGATAGAGTCCGGTAGAGATAGACAGGGCCCTTTATTTGAGGAGAAGAAAAGGGCAAATGCAAATTTTAAATATACACTAAGATTTATAAAAAAGAATGAGAACTCGATGAGGTCTGACTCTTTGGCGTGTAAGATGCATAGCAGAAGTTATAATGACTTTTGGAAAGAGATTAGAGCCATGAACAGTATTAAAATGTCTTTACCCTCAAATATTGAGGGAGTTGCTCAGATGAAATTTGCCAGTTGTGGCGGCAACATTATCGCGAGCTGTTTAACTGTATTGGGAGGAATACTTTTGAGGTAGAAAATATTGACAATGATGAAAATGTGGTTATTAATTCAGAAGAGGTACAATCTGCAGTATTGGGATTAGATGACAATAAAGTGTGTGGGTCCAATATAAAATAACCGCTGAACAGGGTTAGCGTAGGCGCCGATTTATGTTTTCCCCCATGGGTGCTCACGGGCACACGCCCTCCAAAAAAGAAAAGTTGTCAAAAATTGTTTGCATTTCAGAACGTTAGGAAATGGACAGCGGCTGACGCGAACACACATGCCTATTAACCTATGCTATTAACTCGATAATAAAGCCGTAAAGTAGGCTTTCAACTCAGGACAGCGCCACTTCTCACAGATACAGATAGGATTGGAGATGAGAAGTTTAGCTGACACGTAACCGTGATCAGCTTCGTGGGAAATTAAGAATCAATGCCACCGACATAACCAATCACACTATGACAGACTCTCCACTCAGCACCAACTGCTATGTTTAATTTGAAATGAATGTAGCCTACTGGTAGTCTGGCACACGTAGGGTGCTCAGTATTTTATTATTATGTATCGGCGCCTGTGTGTGTGTGTGTGTGTGTGACGGCCGGCCAGCGAGGTTGTTAAGCCTGCAAGCGCTTGTGGAGTTTAACTTTAACTCCGAAAATGCAGCTAACCACAGGTTCCCGTTAATCTTATGATGGACATGTGTTGTGATATTTAAACAAATAATCCATCAACGGCGAAATAAAAGCATCTTATTTACGAGACCGGTCTGAGAGACCTCCAGCTTAGAGCGGAGTCTCTGAGCAGGACTGTCTGAGCGACGAGCTAGCGGCCCCGGCAGGTGCTAGCTGGCTGTCGCGTCACTTTATGGAGCTTCTCAATTCCGAAAACTTTGAAGCAAATTGTCAATTCGGCAACGATTTACGCAAGACTGCCTATATTCGAAATCTAAAGAGTTCATTTCTCGCCTAAAACGTATTCAGAAGTGAATTTAGTGATAAATAAAATGGCAAAATTTTTTAAAATTGTCCTGTTGCTGGTCTGTCTATGTACCGGAAAGCCAATGGTTGAGGCACGTGTGTTAAAAGTCTCCCCTGGAAACGCTTATTTGGATGTGTTGTCTTATTAGTGCGTGTTGTGGTTTATTTGCATGTGTTGTCTTATTAGTGCATGCTGTGGTTTATTTATATGTGTTGTCTTATTAGTGCGTGCTGTGGTTTATTTGGATGTGTTGTTTTATTAGTGCGTGCTGTGGTTAATTTGCATGTGTTGTCTTATTGTTGCGTGCTGTGGTTTAGTTGCATGTGTTGTCTTATTGTTGCGTACTGTGGTTTAGTTGCATGTGTTGTCTTATTAGTGCGTGCTGTGGTTTCTTTGCAGGTTTTGTCATATTAGTGCGTGCTGTGGTTTAGTTGCATGTGTTGTCTTATTAGTGCGTGTTGTGGTTTAGTTGCATGTGTTGTCTTATTAGTGCGTGCTGTGGTTTATTTGCAGGTGTTGTCTTATTGTTGCGTGCTGTAGTTTATTTGCAGGTGTTGTCTTATTAGTGCGTGCTGTGGTTTATTTGCATGTGTTGTCTTATTGTTGCGTGCGGTGGTTGCATGTGTTGTCTTATTAGTGCGTGCTGTGGTTTAGTTGCATGTGTTGTCTTATTAGTGCGTGCTGTGGTTTATTTGCATGTGTTGTCTTATTAGTGCGTGCTGTGGTTTAGTTGCAGGTGTTGTCTTATTAGTGCGTGCTGTGGTTTAGTTGCATGTGTTGTCTTATTAGTGCGTGTTGTGGTTTAGTTGCATGTGTTGTCTTATTAGTGCGTGCTGTGGTTTATTTGCAGGTGTTGTCTTATTGTTGCGTGCTGTAGTTTATTTTGCAGGTGTTGTCTTATTAGTGCGTGCTGTGGTTTATTTGCATGTGTTGTCTTATTGTTGCGTGCTGTGGTTGCATGTGTTGTCTTATTAGTGCGTGCTGTGGTTTATTTGCATGTGTTGTCTTATTAGTGCGTGCTGTGGTTTAGTTGCATGTGTTGTCTTATTAGTGCGTGTTGTGGTTTAGTTGCATGTGTTGTCTTATTAGTGCGTGCTGTGGTTTATTTGCAGGTGTTGTCTTATTGTTGCGTGCTGTAGTTTATTTGCAGGTTTTGTCTTATTAGTGCGTGCTGTGGTTTATTTGCATGTGTTGTCTTATTGTTGCGTGCGGTGGTTGCATGTGTTGTCTTATTAGTGCGTGCTGTGGTTTAGTTGCATGTGTTGTCTTATTAGTGCGTGCTGTGGTTTATTTGCATGTGTTGTCTTATTAGTGCGTGCTGTGGTTTAGTTGCAGGTGTTGTCTTATTAGTGCGTGCTGTGGTTGAGTTGCATGTGTTGTCTTATTAGTGCGTGTTGTGGTTTAGTTGCATGTGTTGTCTTATTAGTGCGTGCTGTGGTTTATTTGCAGGTGTTGTCTTATTGTTGCGTGCTGTAGTTTATTTGCAGGTGTTGTCTTATTAGTGCGTGCTGTGGTTTATTTGCATGTGTTGACTTATTGTTGCGTAGTGTGTTTGTATTGTAGTAGCGTTGCTGTGCTTTGTTTTAGGTGTTGTCTTATTAGTGCGTGCGCTGTGGTTTATTTGCATGTGTTGTCTTATTGTTGCGCGTGCTGTGGTTGCATGTGTTGTCTTATTAGTGTGTGCTGTGGTTTAGTTGCATGTGTTGTCTTATTAGTGCGTGCTGTGGTTTATTTGCATGTGTTGTCTTATTAGTGCGTGCTGTAGTTTAGTTGCATGTGTTGTCTTATTAGTGCGTGCTGTGGTTTAGTTGCATGTGTTGTCTTATTAGTGCATGCTGTGGTTTAGTTGCATTGTGTTGTCTTATTGGTGCGTGCTGTGGTTTAGTTGCATGTGTTGTCTTATTGTTGCATGCTGTGGCCTCTCAGCGCCACCGTAGAAGACAGGAAATTAGTATTCCCTGATTTCTTTTTATTTGGTACTGCCCTTAAAGTGTGTGATGAGATTAAATATGTTGGCCATCATATTGTAAATGATTTATCGGATGATAAGGATATCAATAGACAGTGTCGCAAGATATATGCTCAGGCTAATGTGCTTGCACGTAAATGTGGCTTGTGTTCTGCTAAAGTCATGGTAGCCTTATTCAAAGCATTCTGTACACCATTTTATACTGCCCACTTGTGGCAGTCTTACAGCAAAAAGAACATGCAGAGACTGAATGTAGCGTATAATGATGGCATGAGACTGCTTCTAAAACAACCTAGATGGTGTAGTGCTAGTCAAATGTTTGTTAATGTTGGTGTGCCTACCTGTTCTGCCTTAATAAGAAATCTTATTTTTCGATTCATGTGTAGAATGTCTGTCTCTGAAAATTATACAAGCTTTTGCCCACATTGGTTTTAGCTCTGTCAGGTATACATCTAGACTGTGGAGATTGGCACTCCTGTTTGTATATTTCAAGTGAATGTTATTGACTTTTTATTAATTTAGTTGTATGTACTGTATATTTATTGCTATGTTTTTTAACTTGTACTATAGACCTTCCTTTTTGAGTCCTGAATAAAGTCATTATTATTATTATTATTATTATTATTATTATTATTTATTATTATTAATGAAGTGATTCAATGAACTGAGCAGAAGTAGCAAATGATGCCTATGGGGCGACAGAGATGGGGACTCGAGTCTGAGACTCGGACTCGAGTTGCACTTACAGTTTTTCACGATCGCTATGACACTTTTTTCAGTACTTTTAACAACTTTCCTAAACTCTTAACGCACCAACACACCTACAAGACACGATTGGCAAAACAGTTAATTTCATGCTCAAAATCACACATTGTAAACTAAACTCCAACACTGATTTTCAAAATACAAGAATTCACTAACACAATACACTATGTTTACCAAAACAATGCAATCATGTCTCAAAATCAAATAATTCTTCCAAAACACTAACACATGTTCTCTCCCAACAGGAACATTTAGTCAATCACTGCACAATGACATAAAAAACACTAACATCAGATGGAATTACAGAAACTGCATTATTGTAAATGTGTCAGGTCTGCCCTTATATAACAGACAATAGTATATTGTATTGATCATAGATTGTGTTTTGGACTGCAGTTTCTCTTGAAGTCTCTCTACATTTTTGTTTTGTTGGGTTTAGTAAATGCATGCATATATTTTTTTTTTACTGTAAAGATTATTTTTTGGGCTTTTCCACCTTTATTTGACAGGACAGCTAGTTGAGAAAGGGGAGAGAGAGAGGGGGAAGACATGCAGGAAATCGCCACAAGTCGGATTTGAACCCTGGACCTCTGCGTCGAGGAACAAACCTCCAAGTATATGTGCGCCTGCTCTACCCACTCATTCAACCCGGCCACCATTTTGTTTCTTTTGCTGCAGAGATTCAATAAAAAAAATGATTGACCCATCTCAGAGTAGCTTTATAGAATGTACGGTTTATGAAAAAAAGGAGACAGAGACAGAATTGTCCTGGTACTCCTCTTCCTCTCCCTCGTCAAGGCATTTTTCTTATTTTCTGTGTTCGTCTATATAGTATATTGTTCAAATAGGTCCTCTTTTACTGTACTACCATATGATCATGCGATTGAAAGAACCTCAACACCTGGGTGTGTTTCCTAGAAGGGAATCAGCTGTGATTGATCTACGTATTTGCATAACTTCAATCAGCTGTTTCCAATAAATGCATGTATAAAATGCAGGGGATATATTTGTGTTTCAATTTACAATTTGAACAGCTGTTCACTTTGACTTTAGCCTATAAGTTAGGTTTAGAACATGATGTTATCTGTTCTGACGTACAGTGTGAAAGCATTTGGAAATTTGGCAGTAAAGATCCATTGTTTTGGTTTTGGTGGAGCTTGTGTGTAAAAGAAGTTCAAGCATTTTAAATTTGTGTTAACTGTATGCATTTTGTGTCAAAACAACAAGAAATGTGTTAATTGTATAGCCTACACAGACATATGTTGTGTTAACTGTGTTAAGAGTTTAGGAAAGTTGTTAAAAGTATTGAAAAAAGTGTCATAGCGATCGTGAAAAACTGTAAGTGGCACAAACAGCTGACTTCAGACTTGACTTGCGACTCGACCCAAAAGACTTCAGACTTGACTCGGACTCGAGCTTCGAGACTCGTCAACAACCTGTTTTCATGCAATTATTGCTTTTTAAATCAAAATTTATTCATGTATTTCTATTTTCTTTTATTGGCGCATATACGTAGTGGAAACGTATGACGAGCTGCATGTGCCCTGCCCTTTGCCATAATGTGTGTGTGATATGTGAGTGCGCGCACATATTAAAAAATGCATTGCCGATGACGACACCAAGTCCTCCCAGAGTTGTACCTTTGTCATTAGTTTTGCTTTCAATAACTTGGTAAACAGTGTCAGTAAGCCAACAGCTACATACAAGGTGTGTGGCACCAAGATAAATGATGCCGGCTCAACAACGTCAGACTTCATCAGGCATCTCAAAACACACCCAGATAGGTCAGTCACTCACACGCTAATGTGAAAGAGACGTTACATTTAGCATATATCATCACAGGTAACAAGCTAATCATCACAAAGTGTTGTGCTAATGCTGGGAACAGGCACATTGTAGCTTTATAGTTGTATCCATATGGTTAGGTTAATATTTCACCAGGTCCGAGGGCTAGAGGGATGTGTTAAGTAGACCCCATAAAGTTATCCTACAACTGATTTTGATACTGTACTGTATGGATGGTAGCTACAGTACATACTTTGAATTCATAATATTTAACTATACAGTGTTAGGGACAGATCAGATGGCCAGAGACTTGAGACTTGACTTGGACTTGTGGCAAAAGACTTGAGACTTGACTTGAACTTGCCCCTCAAAGACTTGAGACTTGACTTGGACTTGCCCCTCAAAGACTTGAGACTTGACTTGGACTCAAGCTCAAAGTCTTGAGACTCGACTTGGACTTCCAAACAATGACTTGTAAACATCTCTGTGGGGCGATTAAGTGACTTCATTCCATTTTTCTCATCATCTGAGAGCCATGATTGTGTTCATCACACAATATACAATTGAAATACTGTACCAAGGACAACAAGTAGAATCAGTAGTGATATGTGGTATTAACAAAAGAAGCAAATACACAGCTCACTGATCAATGGCCATCCAAACCAGCACACATTAGACTACATTCAAACTCACATTACAGCTGATTCTATTCAAACATTTAGGCAATCACATATGCACCTTACCTCATCGGAGACAGCCAAGATCTACCAGCAGAGCGCATGCATCCATCTTTTAAACATGTTTGTGTGTAGATCCACCTTTTGTCTCTTCAAATCCACATCCAAACCCAAATCCAGCTGGATCCAACAGACTGCTAGTGAACCCAGCATAGCTCTCTATATCTCTAACTCTTTCTTCAGAAGGGCCTCTCTCATTCCAAAGCCCTCTGTCTGTCTCAGCCATACAGAGTACTGCTGCGCGTTGAGCCAGCACTGATCGCACTGTCAGAGTTGTTTGTCTAAATGGCCACTAGACTTCCTTCAATTCTTTCCCAACTTAGCTTTCCTGCCTGTGTTGGTTGGTTTCCCTAGACTGAGCTAAATATAGGGACCACACAAGGTAAAGTGGAAAAGAGCAGAGCAGGAAATGCATCACAATATGCTTGTGCACACGTTGAGCTTTGTTTCTGCGTGTCTTCCTGTCCTAAATCCCCCCAACATTCATGATAACTTAGTAAGTTAAATGTCCAGTGAACTATATGGTTTAGGTGATTACATTTATTTAGCATTTCTGAGAGTGTGTGTGTGTGTGTGTGTGTGTGTGTGTGTGTGTGTGTGTGTGTGTGTGTGTGTGTGTGTGTGTGTGCGTGCGTGTGATGGTCAAACCATCTCATATTCCCCTGTAATGACGTGGTACACATTGTTTTGTCTCTCTGGGCTTCTAAAAATGTCTGCCTAAACAAAAGCACTGCCTGCACATCCTGCTGCCTGGCTGGAAAAGAAGAATGGAACTCCAACTTTTATTGTCTCACATTTCCAACGAGGGGCTGTATGGCATCTACTGTGGGGTGGGCACCGGAGTTTAGTGCCATTTAGTCAAATGGAGTAAAATTGTTTAAAGTTTATTAATTCCCTGATTGATGAACTGGGTTGTGTGTATGTAACAACATTATGACATATTAAGTGGAAATGTCTGGCCAAAAACCAGGGATGGCAACTTTTTTCCGTATAGTTTGGAGTGAGATTTGGTACCCGTGATGTCGGTGCATTTCATGAGTAGGCCTTTTGTGACATCACACAGCGGAGGGGCAGGGTCATGACTCCTCAACCCCCTGGAATGTAAAACATTCAGCAGCCAAATGAGAAAAACATACCCAGTCAATAATCATGGTCAATGATGACTATGTATGTTTGATCAGCACATTTGCCAACCTCCAGACATTGCCTAAATTCTGCTGATTAATGGCTCTAGTTCACCTAAAAACCCTTCTATCCTTAAACTCGTTTTCAATCAAATGTGATGAAGTTAATACCTTAACTTGCTGAATTCTATTTGGTGGTTATTTCTATTTGATGAAATGGATTCTGCATTCATAGAAACATAAATTAGTTTGGTAATATTTTTAATTTAGTTAGTTGTGACAGCAACAATAACTTCGTTCCACAACACGATATTGCTGATTTTTCAACCAGCGGTAGTGGCATTAAAGCGCCCATATTATGCTCATTTTCAGGTTCATAACTGTATTTTAAGGTTGTACCAGAATAGGTTTACATGGTTTAATTTTCAAAAAACACCATATTTTTGTTGTACTGCACAGCTCTCTCTCACTGCTGCAGATCCTCTTTTCACCTGGTTTCTGTTTTAGCTACAGAGTGAGACCTCTTTTCTTATTCTTCTTCTGTACTATCTTTGATTGCACTCGCACATGCGCAGTAGCTCAGATGTAGATCATGCAGCTAGCTAACTCTAGAGACAGTAAAAGAAAGCCTGTTTCTCCAACTTTGGTCAGTTACAAGGCAGGATTAGCTGGGAGACTTCTTCTAAATGAGGGCACACATGGAAGTAGTTCTTTTGTAGATTATGGTGAACTTGTGTGTGTTGTAGCAGTGCTTTGCTATTGAGAACGAGGTAGCATGCTAGCGTTAGCATGCTAACGCTACGAGCTAACGGCTGTGGTTAGCCAGCTCTTTTCAGATTGTGACGTCACAATCCGGGCCGATTTTGAACAGCTCACTAGGAGACTGAAGGCAGCAAAAATTCAGAAACCGTATCTCACTCATAACAGCATGGATGGATTTTTTTCAAAGTTTGTATGTGTGTTGAAGCACCAGAGACACAAAATAAAACCCCAAATCCCAGAAAAAGTGTTTTTTTCAAAATATGGGCACTTTAATGCCAGCCAGGCAGAATGAAGCTCAGTAAGTAGCCTGGAGCTACCGACAGACCAACCGAGACCAGGTGGACCCCCCCAAACCAACCGGAGGTCACTTCTTAATGTGAAAATCCAGTCCTCTTTCTGAGCAAAATGCATCCTTAATATGAGGCTTCAGCAGTTTGCCAAATCAAGTGGATAACTGGTGGAATCACAAGCATTGTCTAGAGTAGCTGCGTTCACCTGTAGGGCTGAGTTGAAATGTTCCTTTCTCCAATTAAAATTGATCTTTGTTTGAGAAATCTGACATTGATTCATAAAATCCAGTTATCTATCTTTTAATATCTTTTCACCATCGATGTAGAAGTAAAATGTCCTTTAAACTAACTTTTTGGGGTCAGTTCTTATTGTAAACATTAACCTAGTGCATTGTAAAAATATCTGAGACTTGCTTCTTGGTTGTTTCCATTGTCTCTTAGAATCTCTTTTATATCCAGATAAACTGGTATTAGAACTGTGATTTTACTAACATGACGTTGTAGAATCTAATTGGAAATGTAAGCAAATATGGACTTTGTGAATCGGAATCAATTTGGGAAATCACTGCCCTGAGCAGCTTTGCTTGGTGGAATCCAACAGCTTTAATATAAGCAGGAATAAGACATGAAATAAATAGTAATAATTCGGATATCAATAATATGATATAAGTCAATAAGCATATACAGGGCCCTATCAATTGAATCTGTGTCTTATTATTTTATTTTGTATTTTTCATGATCATTTTCTATGTTTTATATCCATATTTTCCTGTGGATGTTCCAGTTAAACTGTTGTAGTGGCTTAAAAAGAGATCGCCACTGTCTCTTCATAGCTGTTGGACATGCTGTCCCACTGCAACGTATCCAGATAGAAAGACAAGAGGACGCCACTGAACGCTGTGTTCATCACTGACACACAGTTAGCACACACTCTCAGTTAAAGTTAAGATGTGGTTCTGGAAGGGATCATTATATAGTGACTAACCAGGTTGCATTTTGTACAAGCACAAATATGGTAATAACAGGTGAGATATAAATACTCTAATAAAACTTAAAATGTATTACTGTGATGCCAAAAGCCACAATATTAAAACCAAAATATTTTGGGTGCAACTATATGAAAAATTAAAGTTCACCAGTGCAGTCTGGAGTCTTTCTATAGGATTATACAACGCACTCCAATGGCATGGTGTTAACAGGCTTGACCTTTACTTCCACATACACACACTGTTGCTGGAACATTGAATCATAATGATATCATATGATTCAGTTCTGCTCATTTGTATTTTAGGATCAGAAGTAACAAGTCAACATTCCTTAAATCAAAAGGCCGCAACTACAGTGACAAAACATTCCCTCAAAGACTAGAAGAAAACACAGGCTGGTGTGACACCACACAGTTGTAACTAACAGAGCAGAAGTATTTAACTTATACCTTTTTGAAAAACATAACAGACAAACTTCATCCACAAAAAATCCAATTACATACAGTACATGCAGTGTAGAAACACATCAACAATTTTAACACAATTTTAAAAAGTCCACAGAATCACCTGCATTGTAGCAAAGATTGTTGCAAAATATGTGAATATATTTCTATTAAATTAGAACTTTCAGATTATCTCCTAAATACACCCAGTTTTTCAGTTTAGAACCAATATCAATTTCTGTAAAAGATGCTTTACCTTGCTGTAATCCATTAAAACATTACCACCAGATGACCTCTGCCACGCCAATCACAAACCCTTATTAACAGGGCTCATCAGGATAGCTAATGATACACAAAACTTCTCGTAAGGGCTGCAGGTTAACTCTGTCTCTCCATTAACTTCCACAAACACTCTCCCTCCCTTTTTCACTCACACACGGTCTATAAATAGATTCTGAGTTTACTGGAAACAAAGATTGGTGTCACTGAGTAGCCTTGATCCAGTTAGAGACAGTGTGTGTGTGTGTGTGTGTGTGTGTGTGTGGGGGGCACACACAGACAGACACAATCTAATCCAGATGGAAAATCAACAGGTTAATTTGCAACTGATTCAACTGTCTGTTGCTCCTGTCTGCTATAGAAATATATACAGGTTCAATATGTTAATACAGCATGTAGGCCTATATAGCATTGATTATGGCTAATGGATAGAAAAGGAAGGCAGAGTAAAATATATAAAGATACAAAATGTTATGCTGCTAAGGCTTCTGATACTGATACTATTTTTCTTCTGGAAAACATGCATCCTTTAAGGTACCATTGAATTTGTACCTGTATATACTGCTCACCCTATAGTTTTTAATATGATTAATGTATGGTATGAGGTAAAAGAATATATGAACAAATTGGGCTCTCTGTCACAATGCAGCCCAGTGTAGGGCAAGGTTTCATTTAAACCAGGCGAGCTGGATGCAGGATTCCAGATATGGACAAAGAAAGGAATAAGTAAAGTAGGTGACCTCTTTAAAGAAGGGATTCTAAAGACATTTGAAGAAATCTTTCTAACGTATGACATCCCAAGGAAACTTTTTTTTTTTTAAATATCTCCGAGTGAGGAACTTTATTTCTTCTATACAAAACCAATCAGTAGTGATTCCTGCACTGTCATCATTAGAAGAAATTATAACAAATGATTGTAATGAGAGGGTTTTGATTCTATCAATATATAACTGGCTTGCATCTGGCTGTAAAGAAACATGGATAACCAGACTTGAGACAAGGAGGGCGGACTTAAAAGAGAACATTTCAGAAAACGACTGGAAAAGAAACCTGAGACGCATCTCAGAAACAAACAGCAAACTCCAATTTAAAGCTACTCCAATATATTTGGCTGATGCAGACATACACAACTCCTGTGACCTGAATAAATACAATCGTAATATACCTGACCTTTATTTTTAAAATGCAATGAGGCTAAAGGGACATTTATGCACTGTTTCTGGGAGTGTGACAAAATGAAAACATTCTGGAGGGAGCTGATCAATAAAACCATATTCATCTTGTCTGTGAACATTCCATTTGACCCTAAAATGATTTTGCTGCACCTATATCCAACAAATCGGAATCTGAACCCCAAAGAATATAAGTTAATTGATTTAGCTATACTACAAGCAAAAAGGACTATAGCTCTTATCTGAAAGAAACTTGTTAAACAAAAGTTGTAATGTACTACCTGTGAGTGCAAAAAAATCAATGAAGAAACTGTTTTTAAAAAAATGTTTAGAAAAGTGGAGATTTTACAATTCCCCTTTCCATGGCAACTGGGAAACTTCCATCTGCTGAGGAATAATGAGCCAGCGCTCCAGAAGAGCTACTAAATGGCTCTTGTAGGGTAACACTTTATAATAACCATTGCTAATGTTAAATATAACGTTAATTAAACTTAAGTGAAATGTTTAATTATTATTAGTTATGCTATAATTTATGTTATTTTTTATTTATTTATTTTTTTATATTTTATTTATAGTTTTACATTTTTTTAACAAAACACAAAAAGAAAACAACGGAATCAAACAACAGAAACACTCTCTCTGCAAGGCAAGATATTACATAATCATAAAAATAAAAATTAACAGTAATAAGCATAGATTTGTATCTAGTCTGAGGACATGTCAAGTTGGGTCAGGATGTTCAAAAAAGGAGTCCAAGTCAGTTCAAAGTCAATTAGTTTTCCTCGGATAGAATGAAGAATTTTTTCTGGTGTACAGTACGACAGGAGTTCGTTGGCCCAGTGTTTTTGGCTGGGGGGGAAGACACTCTTCCAATCCTTCAGGATACACTTCTTGGCAGCCGTAGCTCCTAGTAACACAAAATGCTTCTTATTTGAGTTCACCTTCAGTAAGGTTACGTCCCCCAGTAACCAAATCCTAGGGTCGGGGTCCAGAGCCTGTCCACAAACCCGAGAGGTTACTGCGATAATGTGAGACCAGTATGGCTTCAAACGGGTACAACTCCATAGCATGTGCACAAGAGTTCCAACAGAGATAGTGCATCTTTGACATTGATCAGAGATGTCATTCCCTAATTTACTTAACCTATATGGAGTAAAATACGTTCTATGGTAAATATTGAATTGAATTTGTCTGTGGTTAGAGGACACCAATTTTGTTTGTGCCAATTCCAATAATCTGTTCCAATTCTGCTCTGTGTAAGTACACCCAAGATCCAACTCCCACCTTGTTTTGTTTATATATCTGGCATAAGCCGGTAAGTTGTCAATTACGGTTTTATACACTGTAGATATTAAACCTTTAGTTCCATTACGTTTGGATGTTAAAAATACATTTTTCAAGTAAAGATTCCTCGGGTCTGTGTGGGAAACTCTCTTTAGTATGACTCTTGATCCAACTTCTAATTTGTAAGTATTTGAAAAAGTTACATTTATCTATGTCATAAATTTCTGACAATTGACTAAAACTTATGAAGACATTATTGGTATAGAGGTCACTAACAATTCTTACTCCTTTTCTCACCCAATTTTGTAAAATTCCATCCACTAAGGCTGCTGGGATGTTGGGATTGTTTGTGAGAGGTGAATTTACCAATAATTTTATTTTTTGTCCAACTGATACGTGTAATTGCTGCCAGGCGTTAAATGTAGCAGAAATTATTGGGTTTTGAGTGATTGTTTTTAGCTTCTTTTCAGATTCCAAAAATGGTACGATTGTTAAAAGGTTATCCTGTAATTCATGTCGTTCGATTGACATCCATTTTACCTCGTCTGCTCTGCAGTGAAACAACATCCACGGAGCGCGAAGTTGTGCAGCCAAATAATACAATTTAAAATTTGGGAGATTCAAGCCACCTTTGGAATAAGGTGCCTGTAATGTGAGGAGTTTGACTCTCGGTGTTTTGTTGTGCCATAGGAAGGAAGTAAGTGTTTTATCTAATTCATTGAAAAAGGATGTAGGAACCTTCAATGGTATACACTGGAATAAATAAATAAATTTGGGTAATAGATTCATTTTTATCGTATTAATCCTGCCAATCAGTGATAAGGGGAAGTCCATCCATCTCAGTAAGTCTTTTTTAGATTTAGCTAGCAAAGAAACGTAATTTTCTTCATATATTTTGTCATAAGTGCTGCAGATAGTGATTCCCAGGTATTTGAAGCCCTCTGTACACCATTTAAATTGAACTGGAAGCAGACTAATGTAATCGTCTGTCATGTTGATTGGAAAAGCTTCACTTTTGGAATAATTAATTTTGTATCCCGATACAGCACTATATTTTTTAAGATTAATCAATAGCGAGGGAAATGATATGATAGGTTGAGATATAAATACTAATAAGTTGTCTGCATAGAGTGCGAGTTTATGCTCTTCCGTTCCAATTTTTATGCCGATGATGGATATGTCTGATCGCAGGGCAATAGCCAATGGTTCTATTGCAATTGAGAAAAGCGCGGGAGAGGAAGGGCAGCCCTGACGACAGCCACGTGATAAGGAGAAGGCTTCCGACAGAACCCCATTTGTTAGGATCTGTGATCTGGGGGAATCGAATAGGGTCCTAATGAAACACAGAAAGTTTTCACCAAAATTCATGGCCCTCATGGTCTCGAGAAGAAAGCTTGGTTCTATCCTGTCGAACGCCTTCTCGGCATCCATAGAGACAATCACGGCAGGGTGGTCATGTTTTTTTGTGTGCTCTATAATATGAAGTAGTCGCCTAACATTATCTGCACCTTGTCTGTTCTTGATAAAGCCCGTTTGGTCTGAATTAATGATTTTTGGAACTACTTTCTCTAAGCGTTGTGCAATAATTTTCGATAAGATTTTATAATCAGAGTTAAGGAGGCTAAGGGGTCTATAGTTGCCGCACTTTTGTGGATCCTTTCCGGGTTTTGGAAGTAGCGTAATAGTTGCCAATTCCAATGTTTTTGGGAGTGTTTCTTTATTGAATGCTTCTCTAATCATGTTTGTTAGCGGTGTTAATATTTTTTCTATTCTATTCAATTGGATACCCGTCAGGTCCTGCGGCTCTATTGTTTTGTAAGGACACGATCGCTCACTGAACCTCTTAATTTATGTTATTTTAACAGCTTGTTGTTGCTTACATCATAACATTTTATATATTATATTAAGTATGTGTTAATGTTCAAAAAACCCTTTAAAAACCATCAATAAACATTATTTGGATGTTATTATGAAGTTGGCCGGGGCTAGAAGGGGGGCACCGGCTGCCTCTGAAATATGATTGTCCCCGTTTTTCTTCTGAGATTGGAAGGTGTGCTGATAGAACTTCCAACTCCTCCTCCAGTATTTGTTCAGTTTGTTCTTGCAGGTAAGCTCTGCTGAGTGCATCCATCAGCATCCTCTGCAATCTGAGTGGAGCTTTGTGTAGTCCTTTTTTGAACACTGACTCAAGTGGTTAATGGTTGGACTCCACCTGTACGTTTGCCATACAGATAATGTTTGAACTTTTCACAATCATACAAAATAACTAAGAGTTATTTCTCTATTTGTGCATATATTTACTGTGTGTCAAGTAAGAGACCTCGAGCCCTATGGCACAGGTTGTCCTTCCTGCATTATGACGGCTCCCAATCCTTCAGCGCTTGCTCCCACTGACAATGTGACGTCTTTTTTTACATCATAAAACTGGAGCACTGGGGCTGTGCTTACCAGTTTCTTCAGTTGTTCAAAGCTGCATTGCTGCTGTTTCCCAATGACACGCAACTTCCCCTTCCAAAAGTTTCCTTAGTGGTGAACTGAGCTCAGAACTGGGAGAGGTACTGCACAGTGCCTAAGAAGCTCATCAGCTCTTGGACCTTCTCTGGGTCAAGCTTCAGGCCATCTGCACTCACAACATGGCCAATATAGCCCATCTCATCCCATAGCAATATTGTACGTGCTTGGGGAGCCAGCAGTGAGCTATAATTTTCTTGGTTGCAGTTGAGCCGGCTAGCCAAATTCCTCCAGCAGGTGTAATTTAGAGTCATCATTAAGTAACAACAATCGGGTCAGTAGGAATTCGACATCCTATCACAGCAGATATTATTGATGTTGTTTTATTCCAAAACTCATGCACTTGTTCACACTCCAATATAACAATACTGAATAAGCATTAATACACGATAATTAAACAGTTATTAATGCTGTTTGGTAGCCTTATTGTAAAGTTGAGAACAGATGCACCTTAACTTACACTTGATAAATGTATAGTAATACTGAAGAAGCATTAATACACCATAATGAAACAGTTATTAATGCTGTTTTATAGCCTTATTGTAAAGTTGAGAACATTTGCACCTTAACTAACACTTGATAAATGCATGAGTGCTGAAGAAGCATTACTAAACAATGATTCATAGTTTATTAATACTCTTTGACTTAAACATTCACACAGCTTTTAAACATTAGTGAAACATTGTCAATGTGAAATAAAATCTTAGTGACAACCTTCTGTTATGCACACATATTCAAATTGTAAAAAAGGTTTTCATTTGATTAAGTTTAACTCAGTTCTCATATTTCTTTCCACTGAAGACTCAGAGCTATAACAGTGTTTGTCCTGTATTGAGATTACACTGGCCATTTTCCCGCTCTTGTCATCTTCACTGTCCTGTCTTCTGGATAGTTGTCCACTCTTGAAACCCAACAACCAAGTGGGATATATCAATGTCTTTTAAATGCATGCAAAAGCTACGGATGCAAGGATTGATCGTTCACTAGATCATTGTAAGATCATTACACATGTTGCACACTCAAATGACAACAAAACAAGATAGGGCAGCCTTAATGGTACACACTCTACCTAGTGAGTGGTGAGCTACCTTGACGATCATGATTATCCATTATCTAGATTGTGTCCAGAATATGAATGCATTGATGCATCTGACAGCCAGCAATCACAGCATTCAAATGTTTGTTTATATAAATCACAGTATACCATGAACCATAAATAATCATTATCATAGTTTAGCCTCTCTGGCTGAAAGATGGACTGGCACTTCCGGGTTACACAGCATGGAGTAGGTGCGATCGTTTTCTAGCTCCCACTTACCAGTTCTGTTTTTTCTGTTTAAACCCTAACTTCATCTACTATGCATGCATATATCGCCAACAACACCATTATAGCGTTCGGAACAATGCCCTGATCAGTGAAGAATGCAAAAAATGACTCAGCTGAGTCAGAGATGTCCTTGGACAGCGTTAGCAGCGACGCTAATGTTAGCTTATCGGCTACTTCCATTTCGGGCTTGCTTGAGCAGCACAGAGCAGCCATAGCCGCCGAGTTCAAGTCATCGTTCGCCAGCATGGACACTAAGCTAGACAAGATTCAGGCCGTGGTCTCAGGCCAGGGGCAACGTATAACCGATCTAGACTCGAATGCGGAAGCTGTCTGTGAACGCCTGGAGCAGCTTGAGGCTACGTGCTCCTCACTGCAGGAAGATAACAAGTCGCTGAAATCTAAACTATCGGATCTGGAAGGGAGAAGTCGGAGACAGAATGTCCGTATAGTGGGCCTACCTGAGTCTGCCGAGGGCGCACGCCCCACCGCCTTTTTCTCCCAGCTTCTCGTTGAGGTATTTGGCGCTCAAGTTCTCCCTTCTCCCCCGGAGCTGGACAGAGCTCACCGCACTTTGGCACCCAAACCCGGCCCGCGCAAGAGACCACGGCCCGTCATCATCCGCTTTCACCGATACCAAATTAAAGACTTGATCATGAGAGAGGCACGTAAACAAGGCGAGCTGGAATACCATGGCCACAAGCTCCGGTTCTATGAGGATTACAGCGCGGAAGTCTTGAAACAGCGGGCCGAATATAAGGGGGTCATGGCTGAGCTCTACCAACGTGGCCTCCGACCCTCTCTCCTCTTCCCTGCGAAGCTGCGCATCACTCTCCGGAGCGGCGAGAGATTGTGGTTGAGGTCCGTCTCTGAAGCATCTAATTACATCTCTACTTTGGGTGCGAGTCCATTGTAAATACGATTACCTTTGTGTTTACTACTGTGGACAAATGTTCTATCCATGTCCTCGGTCAATCTCCACTTCATGGCTTTCTTTCTCCCTTTTAAAGTGAGAAAATCAGCTGGGTGAGCATGATAATATTTCTGTTGGTGTTGCCTGTACTGTGTTGCTTTATCCATGCCTTTTATTTATTTCTATCTTCATTTTAAAATTAGCTGGATGAGCGCGACAATTTAGTTAACTTTTATTTTATTTACTTTTTTATTCTTTTTGACTGTCTGCCTAATTCACGCCTTTATTAGCTATCTGTATTTTAATTCGGCTGGATGAGTGTGACACTTTCTTTTTTTGTTTGTTTTCTCTTTATTTTATTTTTTTTTTGTCACTTTGACAGCTCGCCTAATTCACGCCTTTTTTTGTGTCTGTATTCGAACCTGCTAGATGAGCATGGCATTTCTGTTTAGGTTGTTGCCATATTGACTGTTGGCTGGGTATATATATAATTGTTCATTGTGTTACTTGTTTGCTATAGGGTGAATTGTACAAGTTTTATGTGGGAGCTAGCACAGATCAAGAAGCAAAGCCTGGAATGTTTGTTGTGAGGCTAGTAAAGGTCTTGTGGGGTTTGTTGTTTAGAGCAATATACTGGATGGGTTCAGGGTGGGATGGGACGGAGTTTAGTCTCCTGTTGGGTTTTTCGGGGTTGTGTTTTTTTTTCTTTTTTTTTCTTTTTTTCTTTTTTTCTTTTTTTCTTTTTTTTGGCTACTCTATCCTTGTGCCTTCCTTTTTCTCACCGATCGACTCCTTATTCTCACTGTAAACGAGCTAGATGAAGGGCAACCTTAATTTCATTAGTTGGAATGTCAAGGGGCTAAACCACCATGTGAAAAGGGGTAAAGTCTTCACCCACCTAAGGCGGCTCAGGGCTGGGATTGTTTTCCTTCAAGAAACCCACTTACTTGACTCTGATCATTGGCGGTTAGGTAAGTGCTGGCGTGGTCAATTTTTCCACTCTAATTTCAGGGGTAAGGCTAGGGGCACAGCTATCCTTATTGATAGTAATATTCCCTTTGAGTTCTCAAACATTATATCGGATAAAAATGGACGTTTTATTATTGTTTCAGGCAAACTTTTCAATAAGTCAGTCATCTGGGAGCTGGGTAAAGATGGCGCCGCTGTGTGTGTCTCGCCGCTTACCTGTGCTGGAATTTTTATTGATTTGCCTGCTTTTACTAATTGTAACTGGAAATGTGTCACCGCTGCTGGTATATGACCGCCTGACTCTTTTAAGTATCCGCAATTCCGTGGAAAAAGTGCAGTCGCCTTTCCTGGCGTCCATTCCGGCCTATCTATGGCGTCAGCCCGGCCTTCGGCTCCGCAACAATCGCCGCAGGAGACGCGGAAAAAGAGGCGGAGTTCGTGTAAGGCTCAGAGCTTACCTGGCATCACCCTACACACGCGATCCGGGCCATCCGTGTCTCGGGTTCTCCGCGGAGTTCATAGCCTGCAATCGGCGGTGTTCTCTGGTACACAGTTACCGATGGCTCCAGTTGACGGTCCCGGATTCCGAATGCAAATTTCCCCGCCGGTGGAGCAGGATGCGCTCCAGGCGAGGCTGCGTTCATGGGAATCTCCGCCCGCTCGATCGTGCTTCTCAACAGACTGAGCGGAGCTCAATTCGCATGGCGCTAATCAACACCAGATCACTCACAAACAAGACTTTTATCCTCAATGACTTTTTTAAGACCAATGCTCTGGACTTTCTTCTGTTGACGGAAACCTGGCTGAAACCAGGTGATAACAGTGCCTTCTCGGAGCTCCTCCCCCCCAGCTGTTCTTTCCTCAACTCTCCGCGAGCGTCAGGTCGAGGTGGGGGGCTGGCCACGCTCTTTAAGGATGAGTACAGATGCAGATTGTTACCTGCACTCTGTTATAATAGTTTCGAACTTCAGCTGTTTGTGGCTGACTTGGATTCTCCTGTGTTGTGTGCAGTTATTTCGCCCACCAAAAGTCAACAAGGATTTTATATGTGAGTTTTCGGAGATTTTAGCTGATGTTGTTCCAAAGTACGACAAGCTCCTGGTTTGTGGGGACTTCAATATTCATGTGTGTTGCCCCTCTAACCCACTTGCTAATGATTTTAAATCACTTTTAATCTCTTTTGGTCTTAATCAGTGTGTGAAAGGGCCGACACATCATCTTGGACACACCCTGGACCTCATTATTACTTATGGGCTTTCAGTTTCACTAAGTGAAATAAAAGAAACTGGCATCTCAGATCATTTCCCCATCAGATTTGAGATCAGTGTACCACCACCTGCTAGTAAGCCTGTCTCCTCAGCTTCTAGGCGCCGCTGCATCACCTCCTCTTCAGCTGGAGAGTTTGCTTTGGCATTCGGGGGCTCACAGTTCTGTGTTATGAATGGTGTGGTATCTCCCTCTTATCCAGATAACATTCTCTCTGTGTTCCACTCCACGTGCACTGAAATTTTAGACTCTATTGCCCCTGTCCGGACTAAATCTATTAAACCTAAGGCTGACCCTTGGCTAAATGACTCCACAAGGGGCCCTTAGGCAACACTGCAGGCAAGCTGAACGAAGATGGAAGAAGGACAATTTGCAAGTATCACTGGGTTTATTAAGAGACAGTCTAGCCACATACCAGAAGGATGTGAAGGTGGCAAAGATGCAACATCTCTCTTCCGTAATAGCTAGCAGTTGCCATGAACCCAGAGTGTTATTTAATACTATTAACTCTGTTGTAAATCCATGCACCTCTGATCCGACAGAGGTTTCAACTAGTACCTGTGAGAAGTTTCTCTTTTATTTTATTGACAAAGTTGCATCGGTCAGGCAAAATGCCAGTGTTAGTTTTAATGTGTTTGTACCTGCTGCTCCTATGCATTCTGCTGTGTTTGAGGAATTTCAGCCAGTTTCTCTGACATTGCTTTCTGAGATCGTGCAACACATGAAACCTACCCACTGTCCGTTAGACATCGTTCCCGCCAGGATAGTGAAGGAGGTTTTTAATGACACCATTGGGCCGAGTCTACTCACTTTTTTTAATTCTTGTCTTAGTTTAGGTTCTGTCCCGGCTGCCTTTAAACATGCTGTGGTCAGGCCCCTACTTAAGAAGCCTAATCTTGACCCTACAGTGTTGTCCAATTTTAGACCAGTCTCCCATCTGCCTTTTCTGTCAAAGGTTTTGGAAAAAGTTGTTTTTATACAGTTACAAGCCTTTTTGCAACTGAACTGTGTGTTTGAAAAATTTCAATCTGGTTTTAGATCACATCACAGCACTGAGTCTGCACTGCTTAGAGTGCACAATTATATTGCCCTGTCGGTAGATGCCGGGAATCCGACTGTTTTAGTGCTATTGGACCTCACAGCGGCGTTTGATACGGTAGACCATGCAGTCCTCCTCTGCATCGTGCGTTAGGCATCCGAGGCTCGGCACTTCAGTGGTTTAGCTCCTATTTGGCGAATAGGAGCTTTTCTGTTATGATTGGTGACTGTTCCTCGTCAACCACTCCTCTCTCTTGTGGGGTACCCCAGGGTTCAATTCTTGGCCCAATCCTGTTTTCTTTATATATATTGCCGTTAGGGGCTATAATAGTAAAGCACAACTTATCTTTTCACTGTTATGCAGATGATTTGCAAATTTATTTGCCTATCAAACCGAATGACCATGTCGCATTAGACTCCCTGCTTAGTTGTATCAATGATATTAAGTTGTGGCTGTCACAAAACTTTCTAAACTTGAACGAAGATAAAACGGAGTGTATCTTCAGTACTTCAGGCACGACAAACGGTCCATCCTTGACTTTGGGAGCACTGGCTTCATATTTTAAGCCAGCTGTCAGAAATTTGGGGGTTACTTTTGAATGCAACATGAAGTTTGACAAACAAATCAGCAATGTTGTTAGAATGAGCTTTTTCCAGCTCCGTCTCCTGGCTAAAGTTAAGCCATTCCTTAACAGGCATGATCTAGACCAAGGAATAGACCGCTCCTCCCCCAACCCCGTCACTCTCAGCAGATCTGCAGGCCATATTAAATCATTTCTCGCAGATTATAGCCTCTCTGATCCTTTCAGGTTTTTATTCCCCACAGGTAGAGAATAGTCATTCTTCTCTCATGTCCACCACACCTACACCCGAATAGACTATTTTTTTGTGGATAATTCATTAATGTCTGACCTTAAGTCATGCAGTTATGAAAGCATTGTGATCTCTGACCACGCTCCTCTGCTCCTTCAAATGGCCTTCACTGATGCTGAGTGTTCTAGAAGACAGTGGAGACTGGATCCATTGCTGCTCACAGATGAGAGTTTTATTACACATATCTCCACTCATATTAAAACTTTTTTGAGTATAAATAAAACACCAGATGTGTCCAATGCAACAATTTGGGAAGCCATGAAAGCCTATTTGAGGGGCGAAATTATATCATTTGCAGCATACAAAAATAAGTGTACAAAACAGAAACTAACTGAAATTGCTGATCAGATTCTGAACATAGACAGACAATATGCAAATTCGCCATCATCTGAGCTTTACAAAGAACGCTTAAAACTCCAGACAGAATTCAATCTTCTTTCCTCCCGTCAGGTTGCCGACCAGTTGCTCAGGAGCAGAAGTACCTTTTACGAGCATGGTGACAAGATAGGTAAACTCCTGGCTAACCATCTGTGTGGACTTAGAGCGAAGCAACTTATTCCTGGTATTCGGACAGACAGTGGGTGTACATCATCAGATCAGAAATTTATTAACGAAAAGTTCAAAATATTTTATTCAAATTTGTATAGTTCGGATGGCACAGTCGATGTGACTGTTATGGAAACCTTTTTTAATAACCTAACCATGCCTTCCCTCTCCCAAGACTTAAGACATAGCCTCGAGGCACCTATTACTCAGAAGGAAATTATTGCAGCAATAACTTCTATGCAATCAGGCAAATCTCCTGGACCAGATGGACTTCCATCTGACTTTTTCAAGAAATTCTCAGCCGAATTATCGCCTTTTTTGTGTTCAGTTTTCTCAGACTCGTTTGACTCAGGTAAACTCCCCCCCTCGTTCTATCAGACTTGTATTTCCCTGTTGTTGAAAAAGGGTAAAGATCCACTAGATTGTGCATCATACAGACCGATTTCACTATTAAATACGTATGTGAAGGTACTTGCCAAGATCCTCTCCCACAGGCTGGAGGATGTTCTTCCCTCTATCATATCCCCCGACCAAACTGGTTTCATAAAGGGACGCCACTCATTTTATAATACCCGCCGGTTAATGAACATATTATACTCTCCCAAAAATACTGAATCAGAATGCCTCGCTTCTATGGACGCTGAAAAAGCATTCGATAGAGTAGAATGGAATTATTTGTTTTTTACCCTTGAAAAATTTGGCTTGGGTCCTGTTTTCACTTCTTGGGTTAAACTATTGTATGCATGCCCTTCTGCCTCAGTACTAATCAACAGCCATTACTCGAGTAGTTTTGATTTGCATCGTGGGACCCGGCCGGGTTGTCCTTTGAGCCCACTCCTTTTTGCTATTGCAATTGAACCTCTTGCGATTGCCATTCGCAGTAACAAACGGATACGGGGGATATGGAGACGGGGAACCGAACATAGGGTATTATTATATGCTGATGACTTACTTATGCTGGTCTCAAAGCCAGCCACCTCCCTACCGGAGGCACTTTCTGTGTTGGAGGTCTTCAGTCAATTCTCAGGCTATAAATTGAACCTGAGTAAGAGCGAACTCTTTCCAATTAATACAGAAGCTCTTAAACTTAATTATACAGCTCTTCCATTCAAAGTCGCAACAGATCATCTGAGCTATCTTGGGGTATGTTTTACCAGAAATTTTAATAACCTATTTAGATTGAATTTCCTCAAATTATTGGAGCAGGCAAAGCAATTATTATCGAAGTGGTCTCCTCTGTCTTTTTCTCTTATGGGTAGAATAAACTCAATTAAAATGTCATTACTCCCAAAGTTCCTATACCTTTTCCAATGTCTCCCCATTTTTCTCCCCAAATCCTTTTTTCAGGCCCTGGATACTTTAATGATTAGTTTTATTTGGAATGGTAAACACCCTCGGTTACGGAAAGCTTTTCTGCAAAGACCCAAACAAACAGGCGGAATGGCCCTGCCTAATTTCCAATACTATTACTGGGCTGCTAACATTCGTTCTCTAGTGTTTTGGGGGCATTTTCACCTTGACGACTCAGCCCCAGTCTGGGTAACAATGGAGTCAAGGGCTGTTAGCCCACTGTCTCTATCTGCCCTCTTAAGCGCCGCACTCCCACTCTCTTCTGCTATTCCCAACAGTAACCCTGTGGTTAGGCATTCCCTTCGAATCTGGACCCAGTTTAGGAGGAATTTTGGACTGCAGACTTTTTCACTTTTCAGCCCAATTGCAGCTAATCATTTGTTCGTTCCCTCGACGGTGGACGGTGCATTTAGGATCTGGCATAAAAAAGGCTTAGTCTGCATTGGCAAATTATTTATTAATGATCTATTTGCTAGCTTTTCTCAATTGACGAACAACTTTGGTATTATAAAGACAGATTTTTTCAGATTTTTCCAAATTAGGCATTATGTTCAGAATTTAATTCCCCAATTCCCTAATAAACCCCCAGCCAATCCTGTCGATATGTTTCTTTCTGTTAACCCCACATTAAAAGGCACAATTTCGGTCTTCTATAACCTGATTTCGAAGTTGCATAGTCCCTCATTAACAGCTATAAGAAACATGTGGGAACAGGATCTAGGCTCTGCCTTCTCAGATCACATGTGGGATTCTGTCCTGGATCGGATACACTCCACCTCCATGTGCGCCCGTCATGCTCTTGTGCAATTTAAAGTAGTTCATCACCTCCACATATCTAAAACCAAACTAGCTCGTATGTTTCCTGCCGTCGACCTGACCTGTGATAGCTGAAAGAGCGCACCTGCGTCACTCTTTCACATGTTCTGGACGTGTCCTACCCTAACTGATTTCTGGACTTCAGTTTTTCGAACAATTTCCGAGGTACTTCAACATCAGATCGAGCCGAACCCTCTTACTGCCATTTTTGGTACTGCTCCCAATTTGGGTCTGCCTAAGGGGAAGCTGAAGGTATTGGCCTTCTCCTCCTTACTGGTTCGTAGGTGTATCTTACTCAAGTGGAAAGACCCTGCTCCTCCTTCCCACTCACACTGGATTAGAGACATTATGTCCTGTATGAATTTAGAGAAAATACGTTGCACTACACAGGGATCTGAGGATAAATTTTACAGAACATGGCGCCCCTTCTTGACATTTTTTGAGAAGCCAACTACAACAATTTCAGAGTAGCCATTTCCTTTCCCCCCCCCCCCCTTTTTTTTCTTTTCTTTTTTTTTTTTCATTATTTTTAAGGTGTTTATATATATATATATTTCTTTTTTTTTTTGTCATTCTGTACCTTCTTAACTTTTTAACCTTTATGTTTTATTTATTATAATTTAGACGGTGTTTTAAACTAGCTCTTGTGGTAACCCTTAACATAGGTTTGTTCATAAGCGGGTGGGTGGGTGGGTCTTGGGGGGGTATGCTCTGGTTAAAAAGGGGAAAAATATGCACATCCCACTGTACAGTAATTGCTTTTTGCAATTTTATCATCCAATAAAAAAACCTTGAAAGAAAGAAAGATGGACTGGCTCTCTTTAACTAATGGTTCACAAGACTTCATTTTTCCTTTACAGTTTCAAACGTGCCTCTGAAAGAGCTAAGCAAACAAAGAAAACTAAATACTTTTACTTTAAATATATCCAAGTAAAGCAAGCAGCAATGAACGGGCCCTCGCCTCTTGCAGGTTGGGGTACTGGCGGATGCCAATCGCACTCCGACTCAGAGATAAACTCCTTAACCACTTAGGGCCCTATTTTAACGATCTGAAACGCAAGTATGAAACGCAAAACGCAAGTAGCTTTGTGGGCGGATCTCGGGCGCTGTTGCTATACCGGCGGGATAAATGAGTCTTGCACCCGACGCAAATCTAAAATGGGTTGGTCTGAAGTAGCTAGGTGTGGTTTGGGCGTAACGTGAAGATAACCAATCAGAGCGTCATCTCACATTCCCTTTAAGAGCAGGCGTGCTTGTTCCATGGCGGATTGCTATTATGACGGCAGATTTGCCTGGTGCACGCGAGCAGGAGCTGTCCGGGATCGGCAAAGTAATAAATGCCCGTCTTGTCCGGGTGGCGATGCTGCTGCGGCCTCTCGGGCGCATCTCCTCAAGTCTGGAGAGGATTGCTGCAGCCATGGAGTGTGGGCCTCCAAACGCACCACCTGCACCTGTTGTGCCCCTTCCTCCTCCCCCAACTCCATCTCCGTCCACCCGCTCCACCAGGAGCACATTGCGCATTGCCATTCACGGCCCCTCAAGTGTCCAATCCCACTGTAGTTCAACATCACATCTCCTTAAAATGCCTCCTGACCTATCCAAACACTTGAAGCGCATTTTCAGTAATATTTTTCCTTGTAATTATATATTGTTTGCAAAAATGGGAACTGCTGCGTCCGTGTAGATGAGAGAAGTAAGGTGTATGAACGTTGTGCGCACGCTACATTATGGCCAAGCATGCGCCCCTAAAATAGCATCTGAATAACGCGCTACTGACTTTATAGTAGCAGCACTGACTTTAGACTAGGTTTTTAGGATTAGGATTTTGGAATTTATGTACTAGAATGGGCATGTTTTGACCTGCCATCACTGCCACCTGCCATGTATTCCTGAAGGTAAACCATTTGAGAAAGACACTTGGGAAAAGTCCTGGAATGGACGCACATAACACTGTCCTTTCCTTACTTCAAAATAACACATTTGTCCTGTTATTAATAGGAGAATAAGCTCTTTCCAACTGGAGGTGTACATTAGTAGCAACTATAATCAACATAGATGCAGTTTAACCTATATCTCAATGAATGTAAATGAGAAATATGCGAAAATTATAGCTCACACATTGTGATACTTCCTATTGCCTCACAGCCAAACTACTATGGATTTCGCCTTTGGATTCCACTTTGACATTTATGTAGGTCTGCAGGTGAAACTCACTGTTCTGAAGGACTACGGAAAGGCATCTTGATACATATTACTTAATCAACATTTAATTTCCCTTCCCTATGTTTTTTTCCATCATATTTAAACTATAGTTTTTAGTTGTGCCGTTTAAATATCCCTCAATATCAGCTGCAGCAGCATAACTGCGTGGTTGGAAAATTATTCCCTACACCTCGCTGTATTCCCTACTCACACAACATTCTAAATGACAAATATACACATTCTGTCAAGCTAACCCCAAAAAAAAAAAAAAAACAGTGAAAACATTTATTAAAAGAACTATTAGAAACTGTACACTACTAATATAAATAACAAACAATACAATTATTACAATATATTTTTCAAGTCCGGGGCAACCTCTAGCTCACCCAGGCTTATTCAGTATTGTTCTACATTAATTAAGTGATAGTTAAGGTGCATATGTTCTCAACTTTACAATAAGGCTACCAAACAGCATTACTAACTGTTAAATTATGGTGTAGTAATGCTTCTTCAGTATTGTTATACATTAATTAAGTGGTAGTTAAGGTGTATATGTTCTCAACTTTACAATAAGGCTACCAAACAGCATTAATAATAGTTTAATTATGGTTTAGTAATGCTTATTCAGTATTATTATACATTAATCAAGTGACCATTTAAGGTTAAGTAATATAATAATAATATAACAATAAAAAAGTTTCTTTCATAATGACATGGCTTTGTTAAGACATACATGCTATCAAAACATCTTTATCAACCATCTAGTAATATTAGGAAATACCTTAATTAACATCAACTAAGGGTTTACTTAGACACTTTAGTTAGCTTTTATTTCCAATTTAGGCTTTTTAGTACATTACCTAATGTTAAAATGTACACCTTAGTTAACTGTTATTTACAGTTAGTCAAGGCATTAAGAAATGGTAAATAGATGCCTTAGTTAAGGCCGGTTACACACTGCACGCGTCTCGCGAGCGTGGCGTTTCTGTTGCGTCTCAGCTGCGTGTCAGCTGCGTGGATTTTTCTGTGTCCTACATACCAGAAGCGTGTCTGACGCGGCGCTGCTCCTGGGAGGGAGGGCTGATCTCGGGACATAGTGCCGACAGATTCAAACTCTGATAAATGGGTTAGTGGGCTGTCTGAACAACTTTGTGTAGCTGTAAAGAGCCTATATAGCATCTGATGTTGGACCGTCACTCAGAACACACCCTACGTTGTTATCGTAGCCTATCCTACCATTTATATATAGCCTACTGATTTGATTAAAGCAAGACAAAGTCGGCAGTATTGACTGCAAAATATGTTACAGAATATTTCGTTCTGTATGACAGGTGATATTTGAAAATCTTTTCTCGGAAATTTTGTATTAAATTTATATCTACATTGATGTCAAAACCTAGACTTTCAAACATCAATATGTCATTTATTAATATGTATTTGTGTCTAAATGACATATAAACATATATATATATATATATATAATATTTTCCTATTCTATTTTGCCTGGAAACGCTTCCAACACAGCCCAGTCTCACGGCAGTTCGTGTAAATGTACACGTTATTCTTAATCTATTGAACGTGTTCACGGAGACGTTTTTCTCGTTTTTTACGTTGTGGACAACACGAAAATGTGAACCAATGTATTGCAATGGGAAGCATATTACGTGGCCACAGAACGAAATTGTAGGGAGTAATATAAAAAGCCGAAAATCCGCGTAGGGAGGTTGGTCGGGGTGGTGGATGGATCAATCAACACAGGACTTTCACGCCGGAGACCCGGGATCACGCCCCGTGTGTGGCAGTACCTTTGTCCCGCGCGTTGCAGTTCCTTTGTCGGTGTGTGCCGCGTGTGACGGTTCCTTTCCCCGTTCTTTTTTTTCCCTAACCCCAACCGTCTTGTTATTGTGGCGTTTCATTTCCCGTGTCCTGCGAGTGGCGGCCCGCGAGTGGCGGCCCATGCCGTTGTTTTGGCCGGCGTGTGGCGCCTCATTTCCCGATCGCGAGTGGCGGCCCGTGCCGTTGTTTTGGCCGGCGTGTAAGAATTTCACCCGGGCGAGGCCGCCTCCCGGCGTCGGCCGCCTCCCGGCGTCCTTTCCCCAAGAAAGAATAACGTGTACATTTACACGTAAAAAACGTCTCCGTGAACACATTCAATAGATTAAGAATAACGTGTACATTTACACGAACTGCCGTGAGACTGGGTTGTCCAACACGCTCGCTTCTCGCGTGAAAAATAGGCGTCGGTTCTATTTCTAGCAGGCACGCATCTCAGGCGCGTCTCAGGCGCGTCTCAGGCGCGTCTCAGGCCAGCAGTGTGTAAGCTCTAACCTGTTAACATGGGAGCCGAAATATAAACGGACACACCACGCAGCTGACACGCTCGCGCGACGCTTCCACTGTGTAACCGGCCTAACTGTTACTAACTGTTAGTCAAGGCTTATTACTGCATGAACTAATAGTACTATAGACACCTTAGTTAACTGTTATTAACAGTTAGTTAAGGCATCAACTAATGGTAAATAATGCATCAATTAATACCTTAGTTAAAGTGATGGTTCGGAGTAATTTCACCCTAGGGTCCTTTGCACCATGACCTCAAGCCAAGCAACCCCCCAGAAGCTTTTTTCACCTGAGTCGAACATTGGGAGAGTTAGCGTTATCAGCTGAATAGCTTAGCGCAGGGGCTAATGGATCCACGTTTGTATCTCGTAAGTTACCCAACTAATAATGCCCGAAATGATACCAAACTTCTACACTAGTACATATAGGTTATGCACTCATAAAACGATGGATTGTAAAGTTTGTAAGTACACCAGAAGTGTATGTAAATAACACTTGCCTGTTGGCTTCTGCTCTTAGTGTGCTTAGGGACATCTACAAATTACAACACCGAAAAGAGATACAACAAAAATATTTATTAATTTAATGATTAAATAAGGTAATGTCTCCAAACTTACCTCAATTATGACTTGTCTCCTGCTAGTTATACTACAGCACTTACTTTAAAAAAAAGTTAAATTAATTCACTCACTTTAACATGAGCATAGTTAATAAATGTTAATTAAACAATTTATTCAACTGTTAATAACGGTTAGTTAATGCTTATTAATGCATTAACTAATGCTAATTAATGTACCCTTATTGTAAAGTGTTACCAATTAATGAAATTCCTTCAATGAAAGCCAACACATTCTCACACCCAACTCGTAAAATAAGGACGTTCGGTCAGGAGCCTTTCTCGTTCTTATTTGACGTTAAAAGTCTCCTTTAGCGTCTCATGTAAACGTGCTTGGTCGCCACTATTGCCGTCCCTTTTTCGGAGAAAAACAACGGGGAAAGGACGCCTCAAAAGCCGGGAAACACACCGCGGGTGAAGCGCGACAATAACGGAATCGTGGAGGTTAGGTTTAGGAGAAAAACAACGGGGAAAGGACGCCTCAAAAGCCGGGAAACACACCGCGGGTGAAGCGCGACAATAACGGAATCGTGGAGGTTGGGTTTAGGAGAAAAACAACGGGGAAAGGACGCCTCAAAAGCCGGGAAACACACCGCGGGTGAAGCGCGACAATAACGGAATCGCGGAGGTTGGGTTTAGGAGAAAAACAACGGGGAAAGGACGCCTCAAAAGCCGGGAAAACACACGCCGGAGACGGGGAAACAAAACGCCATAGACCAGGGAAACAAAAGAAAAACAACGGGGAAAGGACGCCTCAAAAGCCGGGAAACACACGCCGGAGACGGGGAAACAAAACGCCATAGACCGGGGAAACAAAAGAAAAACAACGGGGAAAGGACGCCTCAAAAGCCGGGAAACACACGCCGGAGACGGGGAAACAAAACGCCATAGACCGGGGAAACAAAAGAAAAACAACGGGGAAAGGACGCCTCAAAAGCCGGGAAACACACGCCGGAGACGGGGAAACAAAACGCCACACGCGGGGCGTGAACCCGAGTCTCCTGAGTGAAAGTCCGGTGTTTTACCCATCCACCACCCCAACCACCGTCCTTACCTAGCAATTTCCCCTTACATACCACTCGCTAAGTCTCATCCAACTGCGGCTCTCCCCAGTATGTTACACAAATACGCCGAAGGGTGCCTTTTTCGTCGCATCAGACGCTGAAGGACACTGACCAAACGTACTTATTTTACAAGTTCGGAATGAGAACGGGTTGTGAAAGCATATTCTTTAAATCTTACCCTTGCTCCGGTTCGTTGCGCCTGCTACAATTTGTCTCCAAGTTGTGAAGACGGCGTACTGCTTCCTGTAAATTACAAGACCAAAAAAATACACTTTTATAAAGCAACTCACCCGCTTAGAATGAATGGCACTGAAAGCAGCCAGGCACACAGCTGTGCTGCTCGCATTTAAACTTGCGTGGATGGTGGGGTTTAAAACATTACTGCCAAGTCTAAGTAGCCTGGTTAACATCCAAAGACAGTCATTGTACTTCTCAAGAGTTAATAAACTGTACAGACTAGCTCGCCTTTTCATTAATAATCTATACTTACGTTGTATTTTCCTTTTCTGTGGGCGCATCTTTACGGAGTCCCGGAGGTGACATGGAGGAGAAACAAAAAGCTCCGTACATCTTGAACAACTCCTGTTGTTTTAGATGCGTGGTTGTGCTCCCGTGATAGTGTTTTGAGTGTACAGACAACAATTTTACCAGTTAAACTCCCATAATTTGGAAGCTTTTGCTTTAACTGTCGGAGGACTCATCTCCCTCCGCTATTTTTCAAATCAAAGCAGTGAAGGCGGGGGTAGAGGGAAGAAAGAGGATAGGAGATTAACCAGCAGGGCGCAAAAAGCGCACAGACTGGTGTGGAGGTGAATTACATTGAGTTTTAATGGAATACAGGGAAAGTTTAATAACAATAGGACAATTGAAGTCCATATTATGAGGCCATTTCAGCAGAGCCAACGCCTTCATATGCCATGGACATGTGAATATGGTGCTGAATTTGCCCGTATTTTAAGAAGACAAATGGTTGGGACTTTGTAATGCAATGACAAAGCTGATGTGCTTTATGTGAAGCACAGTGTTTTGGTGTCAGCAGAAAGACTTCTCTTAGAAAAATGTACAGTGGTGCCTCTGTCTCCATTCCACCAGAAAATCTTGGATGAGCAAGACCAAAGAAAGGTCACTGTAGCCATGCCACTATGCGCAGTGGTTGAGCTCTAGGAGACTGTGATGTTGTTTGCATGGAATGCATATTTTACCTTTGTGGCAAAGCCTGATTAAAACTGTTTAAAAATTGTTGAAATAAATTGTTTTGTGTATCTTTTTTACATAACATTGGTCATACTCAATACACAATGACATACACAATAATTCATCTAGCATACTTTCATTAAATAAATCAATGTGCTGCTAAAATTTAAGAGTCTACAATTAGGCTATACTGAGCCTGATCTATTTTAAGAGATTTTCTTAAAATTTGCACCGGCCGCAGAGCCCCGCGGGCTGCCGATATCTCTGTGCCCGAATAGCAGTGCTTCAGCTGTAGCCTACTTCCACCCAATATAGTCCCAAGTCAATATCTACCTAGGAAATCGTCTAATCTTAATCTGCAATGCTATTTTTACTTGTTGTGAATACGCAGGCCACAAGAAGTAATTGGGGGAATGCTGTTCTACAGCATTCCACCTATTGTTATTCGGTTTTATTTATTGGGGGAATGCTGTTTTACAGCATTCCACCTATTGTTGTTTCTGTCGGCCATTTTCTTTATTGGGGGAATGCTGTTTTACAGCATTCCACCTATTGTTGTTTCTGTCGGCCATTTTCTTTATTTTTCTGCTTATTCCCTCTTCCGTACGTTTTTGGCTCTCTGTAACTTCTGCATACTTTCACCTATTTAAACCATTCAACTTTTCAAATGTTCAGCTCTTTCAGCTAATGATGGGACTTCTTCAACTTTTTTCTACTATTTATACTTTTTCAAATTTTAAGCTTTTAACACTTTTTTTAACATTGAAGTGAATGAGAGCAGCCTTCAACAACTTGAAATCCTCTTCTGCTTCAACATGTATCTCCTCCTACATTCTTCCACCTACAGACGTGATTCAAAATGTAAAATGTTCACAAAATATTCAGGTATTCGGGTGTGCCCAGTGTTTTGATATCTTTTACAGTTTTTGTGAAAAATCTGTTTAAGTTTAGTGATTATTTCAGGAAATTTTATCTACTAAACAGGGTGTGTATTCGTTTGCTAGAGTGGATGACATCACAGCTAGAGTGTGAAGCTTCAAAAAATTATCTTAGTTCCTTGTCTGTAAACTGCTCTCACGCCCACAATATCTACTTGTCATACACAATTTATACATCAAAACGTAGGTATTTTTGTCTAGTTTCAGAAAATCTGCTCAGTTTTGTGATACGCCTTTTACTTTTGGCTGGTTGAGCTTCCAAATGACAAGATGTCCATATCGTTCTCCATTGGCTTCAATGATCAAACTCCTAGATATTTCCCAGCGAAACACTGAACGAACCACTTTTTGAAATCGCTGATATGACCACATTTTTACGTTTATCCATATAAATTTTATACCGATACGTTCACAAAGGCCTTGTGATGCTCAGGATCACGTCATTTGACTGATAGCAGTTATGGTGTTGCCACAGTGAGGCTTTGTTTGGGAGCCCGTGTCCCGGGACTCTGAATAGCTGCAGCACAGCACAGCTGACAGATTCAGCAGGTGACAGGCTCGTTAGCTTGATTACAGACATCAAAGCAAGTAAACATTCCCAGGCCATGGTTACCATGACAACACTTTCACAGACACACACCCAGATACTACAGGCAGTAATATGAACAGTAGTCTATACAGATACTACAGGTAGTAATATGAACAGTAGTCTATACAGATACTACAGGCAGTAATATGAACAGTAGTCTATACAGATACTACAGGCAGTAATATGAACAGTAGTCTATACAGATACTACAGGCTACAGGCCTCCCTCCATCTCTGTCTTTCCCTCTCTCTCTCTGTCTCTTTTTCTTTACCTCTGCCTCTCTCTCTCTCTTTTCTCTCTTTTCTCTCTCCATCCCTCCTTCTCTTCTCCCTCCCTCTCTCTCTGTCCTCTCCATCCCTCCTTCTCCTTCCCTCTCTTGTCTCTTTTTTTCTCTCTCCTTCTCTCTCCATCCCGCCTTCTCCCTCCCTCTCTATCTCTCTTGTTTCTTCTCTTTCTCTCTCTTCCTGTTCCTCTCTATTTTTTCTCTCTTGTCCCTTCTCTCCATCCCTCCTTCTCCCTCCTCTCTCTCTGCTCTCTCCTTCTCTCTCATCCCGCTTTCTCCCTCCTCTCTCTCCCTCTGTTCTTTCTCCTCCTCTCTCTCCTTCTCTCCATTACTCCTTCTCCCTCCCTCTCTCTGTCCTCTCTCCATCCCTCCTTCTCCTCCCTCTCTCTCTGTCTCTCTCTCTTTCTCTTTCTCTCTCTCTCCTTCTCTCTCTCCATCCCGTTCTCCTCCTCTCTCCCTGTCTCTTTCTCTTTTTCTCCCTCTCTCCTTCTCTCTCTCCACCTTCTCCTCCCTCTCTCCTGTCTCTTTCTCTTTTTTTCTCTCTTCTCTCCTTCCATCCCTCCTCTCTCTGTCTCTCTTACTTTCTTTTCCATTCTCTACTTTTCACTATATCTTCAGTTTCACTAAAGACTTTTCTTTGTCTCTATATATTTTGTTCGTTTTTCTCTTTTTGTCCCATCTCTTCCCATTTCCTCCTTCACTATTTCCTTCTCTCTCCTTCCTTTCTCCCTCTCCCTCCTTTCTCTCTCTGTCCTTCTCTTTCCATTTCTCCTTCTCTCTCTGTCCCTCTTTCTCCATCCCTCCCTCTATCTATCTCTTTCTCTCTTTCTCTCTCTCTCCTTCTCTCTCCTTCCACCTTCTCCCTCCCTCTCTCCTGTCTCTTTCTCTTTTTCTCTCTCTCTCCTTCTCTCATCCATCCTTCTCCCTCCCCTCTCTCTTCTCTCTCTTTTCTCTCTCTTCTTCTTTCTCCATCCTTCTCTCTTTTCTTCTATCTGTTCCACTTTCAACTATTCTTCCTCTCCTTCCACTTCCATTTGTTTCCTTCTTTTCTTTCTCTCACTGTTCCTTCTTCCATCTCCTTCTTCTTCTCTCTCTCCTTCTTTCTCATCCATTTCTCCACTCCATGTTTTCTTTCTCTTTCTCTCTCTCTATTCTCCTTCTCTCTCCTCCTTTCTCTCTCTGTCCTCTCTCTTTCTTTTTCTCTCCTTCTCTGTCCTCTCCATATTCTCCTTCTCTTTCCTCTTTTCTCCTCCTTCTCTCCATCTCTTTCTCTCTTTCTCTTCTCTCTCCATCCATATTCTCCCTCCCTCTCCTGTCTCTTTCTTTTTTTTCTATCTCTTCTTTCTCCATCCACCTCCCTCTCTTTTTCTTCTTTATTCCACTTTTTCCTTCTTCCTTCCTTCCTCCCTTCATTCCTTCCTTCTTTCTTTTTTCAACTATTCTCCCTATTTCCTTTCTTCTTCCCAGCTATTCCAGTTATTTTCAGTCCATATTCCATTCCATTTTTCCTTGGCTCCATTTCAGTTCTTATTCCTTTTCTTCTTTGGCTCCTCTGTGTTTCTGCATATTTCCACCTTCCATTCCTTTTCATTCCTTCTTTCCTTCTTCTTTTTCCTATTTCCTTTTTCCGTTCTTTTTCCTTTGTTCTGTGTTCTTCCTCTTCTGCTTCCATATGTCTCCTCCATTCTTCCACTTGTGGTCCGTCTTCGTGATTCCATTCAGGTATTGGTGCTCAGTGTTTGATATCTTCTAGTTGTGTCTGTTCGTGTCCATTTCGTTCGTGTGTCCATGTGGCTTCCGTTCCTTGTCTCCTTCTCCACCATATCCTTGTCCTTCAGTTATACATCCGTGTGTCCGTTCCGGCGTCTACTCAGTTTGTGTCCTTGTGGTTGGCTCAGGTCCATATCGTTCTCCATTGCTGTGGCATTATTTCCATGGCTGGTTTCCTTTTTGGCTCCTTCTGTGTCCATTTTATCCATACTCCGTCGTTCCTGGCCTTGTGTGCTCAGGGATCCGTTGTGTGCAGTTATGGTGTTCTGGTGGGGCTCTCCTTGTGTGGGTCCATGTGTGGCTCGTTCGATTCCTGGGTTTGTCGTTCCTCTGGGACTCCTTGTGTGGTCTCGGTGTCTCTTCGTTCTCCTGGATGGACTGGGCCTCCACTCCATCTCTGTCTTTCCCTCTGTCTTTTTCTTCTGCCTCTCTCTTTCCTCTCTCTCTTTTTCTCTCTCTTTTCTCTCTCCGTCCCTTCTCCCTCCTGTCCTCCTTCTCCTGTCTCTTTCCTCCTTCTCTGTCTCCTCCTCCTGTCTCTTTTCTCTCTCGTTGCTCCTTCTCCACCTCTGTGTCCTCCTTCTCCTGTCTCCTGTCTCTTTCTTTTCTCTCTCCGTTGTCCTCCTTCTCCTCTGTCTCTCCTCCTGTCTCTTTGTCTTTTCTCCTTCCTGTCCTCCTCCTCTCTCTCTCTCTCCTCCTGTGTCTCTTTCTCTCGTGCTCATTGTCCTTCTCCTTCCTCTGTCTCTTGTGTCCCTCCTCGTTTCTCTTTCTTTCTTGTTTCCTCTGTGTCTGTCCTCCGTGTCTCTTTCCTTCCTCCATTGTCTCTCTCTCTCTCTCCTCTCCTTCCTCTCTTTTTCTTTCTCTCCTGTGTCTCTGTTTTCCTCTGTCCTTCTCCTCTGTCTCTCCTTTCTCCTGTCTCTTTCTCTTTTCCTTCCTTGTCTTTTTCTCTCTCCTTGTCTTGTCTCCTGTCTGTTTCTTTGTTTCTCATTTTCCTCTGTCTCTCTCTCTTGTTTCTCGTTTCCTCTTTCCTCTCTTGGTCTCGTCTCGTGTCTTGTCTCCTGTCTCTTTCTCTCTCTCTCAGTGTCTCTCCGTGTCCTCTGTGTCTCGGTCCTCCTCCACTCCTGTTCTCTTTTCTCCATTCTCTCTCATCCTCTTTCTCCCTCTCCTTCCACCTTCCTCCCTCTCCTGTCTCTTTCCTCTATCTTCTTTCTCCATCCCCTCCCTCCCTCTCACCTTTCTTCCGTGGTTTCCACCATTTCCTTCCTTCCTTCCATATTTATCCATTTCCATTCCACCTTCTTCTTCCTTCCTCCATCCACCTGTCTCTCCTTCTTTCCTCCCTCTATCTCTCATCTTCCTCTCCATCCCTCCTTCTCCACTCTCCTCCACTCCTCTCTCTCTCTCTCTCTCTCCTTCTTTCCTCCATCCATTTTCCTCTATCTCTGTTTCTCTTTTCTTTCTCTTTCTCTCTCATTCTCTCCATCCCTCTCTCCCTCCATCCCTCCATCCATCTCTGTCTCTCTCTCTTTTCTCTCTCTCTCTCCTCCTTCCTCCTCTTTTCCTCCCTCTCCTTCTCTCTCATCCACTTTTCCTTCCTCCTCTCCTGTCTCTTTCTCTTTCTCTCTCTTCTTCTTTCTCCTCCCTCCTCCCTCCTCTTTTTCTTTCTGTGTTCATTCCTTTCCTTCCTTCTATTCCATATTTATCCATTTCCTTTCATGTTTTCCATATTCTCCACTATTTCCTTTCTTCCTTCTATTCCATCCATTCTTTCTTTGTTCTTCCATTCCATTTCCACCCAGGGCATTCTATTCCTTTCGTGTTTCCATTCTTCTTTCTTTTTCCACCTCATTCAAATCATTCAGCTCTTTCCATGGTGGGTTTCTTCCTTTTTCTGGGTTGTGGTCGGGATGGTGTGTGTCCTTCTGCTTTGTCTTGTCTTTCCTGGGTGTCGTGTTCGTGTGTGTGCTCCAGGTGTTTGATGTCTTTACAGTTTTGTGTGTTCGTTGGTCGGTGTTCAGGGGTTGTCCGTTCCTGGTCGTTCGGTCGGGATGTCCTATGGGAAGTCAGTTCCTTGTCTGTCTCCACTGTGTCAGTTGTCTGTGGGTGTCCTGGTTCAGGATCCTTCCTTCTTCTGTGTGTGTTCCTTGGCCACTGGTTTCCTGTGTCTGTCCATTTTGTTCTCCATGTCAGTTCCTCCTGTCCGTTCCTGGTCCTCAGGGATCGTCTGTGTGTTCTGGTGTTACCACAGTGGGGCTGTTCTCAGGACTCTGGGCTGGGTCGGTTTATTCCATTTGTGCCTGGGCCACAGATACTGTGTGTGTTCTGGTGTGTCTCAGTGGTCTCCTGGGCTCTGTGTGTGTTTCAGTGGTCTGGGCTGTGTGTCCTGGGTCCTGGGCAGTGTCTGGTCTCCTGGGGTCTACAGACTGGGGCCTTCCATTCTTCCTCTGTCTCTTTTTCTTCCTGCCTCTTTTTTCTCTCTTTTCTCCATCCTTGTCCTCTCCGTCCATTCTCCTTCCTGTGTCTTTTCCTCTGTCCGTGCCTCCCTCTCTTTCTCTCTCACGTTGTGTCTTTTCCTCCTGTCTCTTTGTTTGTTTCCTCCTCTCCTCCTGTGTCTCTCCACCTGTCTGTCCTTCTGTCCTTCCTCTGTCTCTGTTTCTCGTTTCCTCCATGCCTCCTGTGTCTTTCTCTCCTTGTCTTGTCTCTTTGTCTCCCTCTCGTGTGGTTCCATGTGTGTTCATGTTTTGTCGTTTTCAGTTGTGTCTCCTTCCTCTCCATATTTGTCTTTTCCTCTCTCCATCCATTCTCTCTGTCTCTGTCTCCTTCCTCAGTCCTCTGTTTCTCTTTCTTTCTCCTCCTGTGTCTTTTCCTCTGTCCTCTCTCCGTCTCATTCTGTGTCTCTCTGTGTCTTTTTCTCTCTCTCTCTCTCCTCTCTTTTCTCCCTTCTCTGTGTCCTCCTCTGTCTCTGTCTCTCTCTCCTCCGTCCTCCTCCTCCTCTCTTGCTTTGGCTTGTTGGGACCAGTTTCCTTTTTCAGTGATTCTTCGGCCTCGGCCTAAAGGACTCCTGGTGTGTTTTTGGTCGTTTTCGGCTTTTAGGAGGTTTTCCACTTTTTCAATTCTCACTGTTCCAGCTGTTCTTAATGATGCATTGACTTGCCC
>NC_053130.1:36619035-36730207 GCF_010015445.1 Perca fluviatilis | reverse complement strand
CCCGCGCGCGCCATATTAAGCGATTTTGAGAAGATTAACTGTTGGGGATTTTATTAAGGCTTAAGCCGATGGTTCTTCACACCGTCTCACTCATTAGTGGCGACTTCAATGATCAGCGGGAGGCTTTATAAAATACCAGCGAAAGCATTTATCCGTTCTGAAGATGGTTATCACGCATGGGGCCCGAAATCCCGTCAGTATATCCATCATTGTAAAACCCTGCCATTTGACTTTCAACTTCTCTCACTACTCTAAACTATTATTTTACGGTTTTGTGTGCTATTCATCCAGTTTAGCTTTAGCAATTCAGCTTATCCATGTTTTATCTTTGCAAACACACACATCACGTGCAACGCAAACACACACACACATATACACACACACAGACACAAACAGACACATAAACACACACACACACACACACACACACAAAAACACACAACACACACACACACCCACTCAAAACACAAACACACACTCCCACACACACACACACACACAAACACACCCCCATTAACACAACACCACCGGATCGTCGTCCATACCACACCACCACTTCTCTCTTCTCATCTCTCTCTTCTGCTCCTTTCTTCTCTCTTTCTCTCCCTCTCTCTTTCCTCTTTCTTCTTGTTTAGCCCCATTCTTTCACCTAATATATTTCACATCTCATCTCTCAGCTTAGATTGATGCTTTTTCGTTCTATGCAGTATGTATCTGATATAATGAAATATATTCTTCTGCTCTCAGTGTCTGAAGGCATAGCTGGTACTACAGGAGACATATTAAGAGCAGGTGCTATAACATTATAAATAAAGCATTTAAGCGAGTATAAACACATTGCCCAGGCCCTTAGTAAACATGACAACACTTTCACAGACAATCTACTGATTACTCCAGGCTTGCTGTGGGAGTCAACTAACTAGACTAACTATGATCATCAGTCTCTATATCATTTTTGCATTCCACTTCTGTCTGTCTGTCTGAAAATCTGGGGAGAAAATCTGCTCAGTTTTGTGATACGCCTTTTACTTTTGGCTGGTTGGGCTTCCAAATGACAAGATGTCCATTTCGTTCTCCATTTGCTTCAATGATCAAACTCCTGGATATTTCCCCAGCCGGAACTGAACAAACCACTTTTGAACTCGCTGATATGACCACATTTTATCGTTTATCCATATAAATTTTATACCGATACGTTCACAAAGGCCTTGTGGTGCTCAGGATCACGTCATTTGACTGATAGCAGTTATGGTGTTGCCACAGTGAGGCTTTGTTTGAGAGCTTTGCTCTCAGTGACTCTGAATAGCTGCAGCACACCCCCCCCCCCCCCCCCCGCACAGTGGCTTCCATCTCTCTGAATGTCTTCTTCTCTCCCCTCTCTATCTCTCTGTTTCTCTCTGCTTTTTCTCTCCATCCCTCCTTCTCCCTCTCTCTGTCCCTCCTCTCCATCCCTCCCTCTCTCTCTGTTCTCTCTTTCCTTTCTCCATCTCGCTCTTCTCCCCTCCCTCTCTCTCTGTTTCTCTTTTTTCTCTTTCTCTCTTCTCTCTGTCCTCTCCATCCCTCCTTCTCCCTCCCTCTCTCTGTCCCTCCATCCCTCCCTCCATCCTCTCTGTCTTTTTTTTTCCCTCTCTATCTCTCTCTCCCTCTCTCTCTTTTCTTCTCCTTCTCTCTCATCCCCCCTTCTCCCTCCTTCTCTTCTCTCCCTCTCTCTCCTCTTTTTCCATCCCTCCTCCCTCCCTCTTCTTACTTCTTTAACCTGATGAACCAATTTCCACTTTTTAACTGTATTCTTCAGCTTCAGCTAAAGACTTCACAATGTTCTACATATTTTGTCATTTTTCAGCTTTTAAAGCCAACTTTTTAACGATTTCCACTTTTTCAACTATTCTCACTATTTCAACTTCTTCTTACAGATTTCAGCTATTCAACCAGTTAGCTTTAGCAGTTCAGCTATTCAGCATTCCCACGCATTTTCCGCAGGAAATGCATTTTCTAGTTATTATTATTCCGTCTTCCGTACGTTTTTTGGCTCTCTGTAACTTCTGCATACTTTCACCTATTTAAACCATTCAACTTTTCAAATGTTCAGCTCTTTCAGCTAATGATGGGACTTCTTCAACTTTTTTTCTACTATTTATACTTTTTCAAATTTTAAGCTTTTTAACACTTTTTTTAACATTAAAGTCAATGAGAGCAGCCTTCAAATCCTTCAAATCCTCTTCTGCTTCAAAATGTATCTCCTCCTACATTCTTCCACCTACAGACGTGATTCAAAATTTAAAATGTTCACAAAATATTCAGCTATTCGGGGTCTACTTTTCAGGTTGATATCTTTTACAGTTTTTGTGAAAAAGCCTTTTAAGTTTAGTAATCTTTTTAGGATTTTTTATCGATTAAACAGGGTGTGTATTGCATTTGCTAGAGTGGATGACATCACAGCTAGAGGGTGAAGCTTCAAAAAAATTATCTTAGTTCCTTGTCTGTAAACTGCTCTCACGCCCACAATATCTACTTGTCATACACAATTTATACATCAAAACGTAGGTATTTTTGTCTAGTTTCAGAAAATCTGCTCGGTTTTGTGATACGTCTCATACTTTTGGCTCAGCGAAGCTCAAAATGACGGAAAAACAAATTTCTCTCAATCCGCAGCAATGATAAAGGGCCGCCCATATTTTCCAGCCAAGAGCAGAACGAACCACTTTTTAAATTGCTGACATGCCCACATTTTTATGTTTATCCATATAAATTTTATACCGATACGTTCACAAAGGCCGTGGTGCCTCTAACGGTCAAGTCGCTTTTTCGATAGCATTAACTGTTGTGGATTTATTAAGGCTTGTTTGAAGGGTTCTCTCACACTGTCTCTCACTCATTAGGTGTGGCGATAATGATCAAAGGGAGGCTTTATAAATACTAAAGGAAAGACATTTGTCTGTTCTGAAGATGGCGCAGTGGTTATGGCACATGGCTAGGGGCCGGGTTCAAATCCCACTGTGGCATATCAATCAGTGTGTCCCTGGCTAAGGTGTTATTTGACTTTTCAACTACTACTCACTACTTAAAACTTCATTTGCGTTTTAAGCTATTCATCCAGTTTAGCTTTAGCAATTCAGCTATTCATGTTTTATTTTGCAAACACACACATGCACACACGCAAACACACACACACACATATACACACACACAGACACACAAACAGACACATAAACACACACACACACAAACACCACACACACAAAGACAGACACACATGCAAACACACACACAAACACACACACACAACACACACACACTACCAAAAACACACACACACACACCCACCCCACACACACACACACAAACACACCCCAAACACACACACACTGCCTCACGTACATTAACAAACTACACTCTTCTCATCTCTTCTCTTCTGCTCTCCTTTCTTCTCTCTTTCTCTCCCTCTCTTTTCCTCTTTCTTCTTGTTCAGCCCCATTCTTTTCACCTAATATATTTCCTACATCTATCTCAGCTAGATTGATGCTTTTTCGTTCTATGCAGTATATATCTGATAATAATGAAAATATTTCTTCTGCTCTCAGTGTCTGAAGTGCTGGCGTGTACTACAGGAGACATATTAAGAGCAGGTGCTATCGTTATCAGATCAAAGAGATGTTTATAAACATTGCCCAGGCCCTTAGTAACCATGACAACACTTTCACAGACAGTCTACTGATTACTCCAGGCTTGCTGTAGGAGTCAACTAACTAGACTAACTATGATCATCAGTCTATATCATTTGCGTTCCACTTCTGTCTGTCTGTCTGAAAATCTGGGAAAATCTGCTCAGTTTTGTGATACGCCTTTTACTTTTGGCTGGTTGAGCTTCCAAATGACAAGATGTCCATTTCGTTCTCCATTTGCTTCAATGATCAAACTCCTGGATATTTCCCAGCGAAACACTGAACAAACCACTTTTTGAAATCGCTGATATGACCACATTTTTACAATTATCCATATAATTTTATACCGATATCGTTCACAAAGGCCTTGTAGTGCTCAGGATCACGTCATTTGACTGATAGCAGTTATGGTGTTGCCACAGTGAGGCTTTGTTTGAGAGCTTGCTCTCAGGGACTCTGAATAGCTGCAGCACAGCACAGTGGTCTTCCACTTCTCTCTGAATGTCTTCTCTCTCCCCCTCTCTATCTCTCTGTTTCTCTCTCTTTTCTCTCTCCATCCCTCCTTCTCCCTCTCTCTCTGTCCTCTCTCCATCCCTCCCTCTCTCTCTCTCTCTCTCTCTCTTTCCTTTCTCCATCTCGCCTTCTCCCTCCCTCTCTCTCTGTTTCTCTTTTCTTTCTCTCTCTCTCTCCTGTTTCTCTCTCTTTTCTCTCTGTCCTCTCTCTCCATCCCTCCTTCTCCCTCCCTCTCTCTGTCCTCTCTCCATCCCTCCTTCTCCCTCCATCTCTCTCTGTCTCTCTCTCTTTTCTCTCTCTCCTTCTCTCTCATCCCGCCTTCTCCCTCCCTCTCTCCCTGTCTTTCTCTTTTTCTCTCTCTCTCCTTCTTTCTCCATCCCTCCTCCCTCCCTCTCTTACTTTCTTTAACTTATTGAACCAATTTCCACTTTTTCAACTATTCTTCAGCTTCAGCTAAAGACTTCACAATGTTCTACATATTTTGGCATTTTTCAGCTTTTAAAGCCAACTTTTTAACGATTTCCACTTTTTCAACTATTCTCACTATTTCAACTTCTTCTTACAGATTTCAGCTATTCAACCAGTTAGCTTTAGCAGTTCAGCTATTCAGCATTCCCACGCATTTTCCGCAGGAAATGCATTTTCTAGTTAGGTTTTGTTTTTGTTGTTGTTGGGGTCACTTTTACTCACGACATGCTAACGGCAACAAAGGATTCCATTCATTACGCTAAGCTAAGCTAGCGACTAAGACAATGCATGCAGTGAGACAAAAATGCGTTTAACCACCTATATAAATATAGAGGAGACAGTGAATAACCCTATTTCAACAAACAGTGGCGTATTCCTTTAAAGCCTCCCCAAGAATTAGTTCATGGGGGGACAACTGCCAAGTAAGGCCCACGTCAATTTCTGACAATTCATAGCAGTTTTTGGTGTTGCCTGCAAATTGTCGTGTACAGTCGTAAACTTTAAGTTCCACGACAATCTACTGACGAAAATCCCACTTTTCATGCAGTTTCTGGACTTTAAGAAGGCTTTTGTCACCATTATACGACACTATTATCAAAATTATCTTATTTTAATTTCTCAGCTGAGGCCATGAAATGGATGGAGTCCTACTTAACTAACAGGAAACAAAGCGTACATATTGGTAATTCTTACTCTTCATACCTCGACTTTAATATTGGTGTACCCCAGGGGTCAGTACTGGGCTCTATCTTGTTTAGCCTGTACATTAACAACTTATCTTCAGTTTGTCCATCTGTTAATATACAAATGTATGTGTAAAAATGGGCTTGGGGGCATGGATGAAATTGTAAATTGTGTACAGGGCCGACAACGCCACCTAGGTTTTTGCTTGAGGCCTAGGACCTCTTAAAATTACAACAATTCCAAATAAAGGTAAAAGATTAAAACAGGTCCTTTGTACCGGGGGAGAGCAGTAAAACAAGTGTATTTAAAACAATAAATAAAAACCAGTTGAGGAATAACACATTTAAAAAGAATAAAATAACCCAATTAATATTCCTCCTTAAAAGAATTTAAAAACTAAAACACAACCAACTAAAATCAAGCTAACAATGGTCCAACAGAACAGGAGTGAGAGATTAAAATGTCCTCAGGTCTGGCAACCAGCTTCTTTGCCGTTTGACTCCTCTCCTGGGGCATAGCCTGTAAAGAGAACTCTAGGCCAGTCAAACGTCCTTTAAAAGTGCCACCACTTCATACAATTCACACACCAAACACCGGTCTTAGAAAGAGACTTACGCGGAAGGGAGAAGTTTGACCTTCTCCCACTGTTGCCGCTAGCAATCGGTGTTTGAGTTTTCTCTGTCTCTCCGTCCGCTCCTCTCTGTCTGCTCCTCTGTCTGTTCCGTTCCGTCTGTGGTGCTCTCATTCTCTCCATGTCCTCCTTCATGTTCTCCTGTTGGTCTTTTGTACGTCTTCGCTCTCAGTGTCCTATATCACGTGCTTCTTCATCGCATTTCTCTCTCATGTGCTTCTTCACTCTCAGTGTCCTCCATCTTCTCCTCTCTGTTGCCTTTCTGCCCTTTTTATCTAAAAACTAGTCAAGCCCATCTCTGGCTCCCAGGTGCGAGTCATTAAGTACTAATTACTAAAATGTTCACTGGCGGAAGTAAAACCAACATTACAAACACACACCACACGTTTCAAAATAAAAGCATGCACTATAAAAAAAGCAAATAGTAAAACCACAGCAAATCCAAATAAAAGCATGCTTAAAGGGAAACTTCACCGATTTAGCATTAAGCTTTGTATCAGTAGAAACCTGGTAGTATTTTTGAATGACCGTGCTTCCCTCCCTCATGTCCCCCTGAGAGGGGAGATCTCTGTATTGTGGGTCTGGAAAAAAGCCTCAGATGATGCAAAATGACGATTTTTGCGTCATCTGAGGCTTTATTGCCCAGAGACAAAAGACTACAGCCAATATTAGGAGCCACTTCCGCATAGCCCATAGGGGGTTGGACTGTCGGCTTTTTCCGGAGATTGCCGAGGAAAAAACGAGTGTCAGCCATCTTGAATCCTCGCTTAGCTTCTCAGCAGGAGCAGAAACTGTTCATCCCGACAAAAATTTTAGAACAACAATTATGTGCATTCAAACTACCGCACACGTGTACCACTGGGATACATTGGTACACATCGGAGAATATGCAGGACACTTTATTACAGACGCAATACTCCACACACTACGTGAGCTTTGCCTGCATGGAGACCAGCGGTGGTGCTGGTCTAATGTAGAATGCGGTCGGTTATTTCTTGATAACAGACCGCTGCTAAGGATAACACACCGTTGCCATGCATAGCAGAGCGTTGCCATGGACACAGTTCTGTTCACTCTGGAGCTATCAATCAATCCGCTGAAAGAAGTCCGGATAATGTATCAGCTGTGGCAAAAAAGTATATGTTTTAAATGTGTAACACCACTTGAGCCACGGTGAAACGTTTTTTCGTGTATATGGTTGAAATGACAATAAAACACACTTGTTGAGTTGATCGCCTCACTGTCTGTCTGTAAAGGGTAGGCGTGTCTTGGGAGTAGACGCTAAAGCAGTGAAGCAAGTGCATTCTGGGATTTGGTGTCTTTCATCCACATGAGCCAAAAACACATTTTCTGGCTTTTCTCGGCCTAGAAGCCACCAATTTCTAAAATGGTGAAATATTCCTTTAAATAAAATCTACTTCCGCCCCGTGACATATGCAGATGATACAGTTTCTTTATTTGCATACCAAAAACAAACAGCAGGCTGCAACTAAACTCACTGAAGTACATGTTTCTGACTGGCTAAAAAGGTCATATCTACATCTTAACATTAACAAAACAGTCTGTATTTTCTTCTCTAAGAAATCCACAAGTACACAGCAGGCTGATGTTTTTATTGAAGGAGAAAAACACTTTGGCAAAAGCTAAAAGCCACTGACAATGAAAGATTGAAGCTGGTTGCTGCTCTTCCTGCTCTTCCTGGTTATGTTGCTTTCTCTTTTGGTTTGTTTATGTGGTTTAGTTTATCTTTATGCTTTGCATGCACCTTTCCGTCACGCACACACACATCATCACACATGCACACATACTCTACTGACTGTACTGACAACCCCACTCTACACCTTAATAATCCTTTAATTTGGTCTTATGTTAAACTTTAACATGGTGTTTTTCCTCTTTGCCTACCCTAAGAGCAGGGTCATAACAGTTCCCTAAAATATAAAACAGGGCTTTTGCTTGTCAGAGCACATAGGCACAAGACTGGATGTATCAGCAGGGCTCTCAAGTGTCACGCATTGAGCGTGACAGTCACTCATTTCGGTCTTTTGTCACGCACTCCCGCCACACATTGTATTTCTCACGCGGAGAAACTATTTAAAATAAATTGAATATGCCGCAGCACCCAAAATTTCTCTGGCCGCGCCGCTCTCACTATGGAACCGGCAGGAATCAAGCGCGTCTCCCCTAGAGTTCTTAGTCGAGCCTGCCACTTATCAGCCAATCAAAAAAAAGAAAGGGGCTACACACTAGCCAATCAGAAAATAGCACCATTGTATCTGGGTAAGATTTAATGCAACAGCCAATGAAAAAAAAAGCATAGAGCAGTGTACAGCCACTTCCCTAAACATTCGCTTATTCAGAGACCAGAGACCCAAACAGGGCTCGGTGTCTGTCAGACGGTCTGAGATCTACCGTCTCAGCAGAGCAATCACGTTAATGCACAGCAGATTATTTTCTGAAATATATTGACTATTATAACTTTATTTTTCTCAAAATATCACGACTCCTCCAAAACTCAGATAAAACAGATATATTTTGAATGTGCACAACGTTTTGAACATGAGCAGAAATCTTGCTCAAACAATTCTGTTTATCAATTCATTAAAATGAATTAATGTATCATTGACGTGAATAATTGTCATATGCACATTTAAGGAGGTTAAATCCTCAACAAAAGATGCAAAAGAAAAGGGAAGAGTAAATGATGCTAGGCTACATGTGTGCTGACTCAGATTTAATAAGGAAAGCTGATCTACAGGAGAATAAATAGATGAAAGCAATACAGAATGCCTGAGAGCATTACTTCCATATATTCCATTATGTTTTTATATTTGGATAATAATCTATGTTTACCATTACATAAAGATTTCCAGCATGAATTGATTCAGAAAAAGGTATAAATAGGTGCATAAAAATTCACCAGAATGCAGGAAATGAAGAGTTTAATGCTCAAAATTTTCTGGGGGAGGACCCCCATACCCCCCCTTATCATAAGTCACCATGCCATGCAGAAATTGAATAAATACTTTGTATTTGGTTGAATTGTCAGTGCCATGTGTCAAATCTTTTCTTTTGTAAATCTGAGCAATTAATAATAACAAAAACACTAATAATAATAATAATATTATTAATGAAACACCCCTACTCCTGCGACTTGTCCAACCCGCCACCAATCTATGATCTTTTTTTTTTGTGGGGGGGGGGGGGGGGGGGTGTCACTCTTGCCTGTCTTCAAAACTTGAGAGCCCTGTATCAGGTAACGTTACCAAATTTTATAGGTTGAATTTCTATTATGCTAATTTAGCTAACTTTAGCTATATCAACAATAACAGTCTGTAGTTTGGAAATACTAGGATTGCCACTGTTTCTTATAAATTAACACGTGATTAGCACAGTCAGCTGATGACAATCAGTTGTAATGGTGGGGTGTGTGTGTGTGTGTGTGTGTGTGTGTGTGCTGGAGCTTGTTGTGCAGTGTGTTAGAGCTTTTCACATCTTAAAAGTACAGCCCATAACATTCTGACTCTGTCACATTGAAGACCCAGTGCCAGACCCCACGGTTCTCTGGTGGAAAAAGTACTGCCAATGCATCATGTTTAACCCTCATGCCCTCTTCGGTCATTTTTGTACATTTTTCTCAAGTTTTTTTTTTTCATTTCGTGATCATTTTTGCTGTGTTACTTCTTATGGCATGACATTTTGTAGGAATCCTTCTTTTCAGTCAAATTTTTTAAATCCAGTGTTTTTTACTCTTACATGTCTTTTATACTTAAATGATTCATTTTGTACCCTCTGGACACCTTCGAGGCAAAAATGTCCACGCACACAAAAACTGTTATTAAATCATCATATATCAATATTTTTTTCTGCTTTTTTTTCATGAATCACTTAAACAACTTCTTACCTAATCAAAACCACCAAACATTCAATCATTTTCAGGATTTTAACCCTTTAAATGCCAGTTTATGTATTTGAAGTATGTCATTTTTTATAAAAAAAAAAAACAAAAAATTATTTTTTTCCCATATAATGAATAATATGTAGATGAGGCTTTGGTGGTGATTAGAGGCTTGGATATGTCAAAGATAAGCAACAAAACTGATTTGATTGCATTAGTATTTTTTATGTAATTCCAGATACTCCCTCTGGACACCTTCGAGGCAAAAATGGCCCCATTGACTTCCATTATAACCACATGTTTTGATCTCACTGCCTTTACAGTATAAAACCATGCATTCTGTAATGTCAGCATTTCATTTGGAAGAAAACTAGTCATATTTAACATTTTTACAGTATTTCACCAGATTCAACCATTTTGCCCTTGTAGGCCGATGCATGAAATTATAGTTATATTATGGAGCTCTGTGTGTGTGTGTGTGTGTGTGTGTGTGTGTGTGTGTGTGTGTGTGCGCGCGCACGCGCGTGCGTGTGTGTGTGTATGTGTGTGTGTGTGTATATGTGTGTGTGTATGTGTCTCTGTGTGTGTGTGTGTGTGTGTGTATATGTATATTTGTGTGTGTCTGTGGGTGTGTGGGTGGGTGGGTGTGTGTGTGTGGGTTGTGTGTGTGTGTGTGTGTGTGTGTGTGTGTGTGTGTGTATGTATGCGTGTGTGTGTGTGTGTGTGTGTGTGTGCATGCATGTATGTATGCATGTCTGCGTGTGAGAGAGAGTTTGTGTAAATCTGTAAACAAACAATGATAATTTTAGTGGTGAAAAAAGCGCACCTTACTTTAGACAGTTATATTATGGAGCCGTGTGTGTGTGTGTGTGTGTGTGTGTGTGTGTGTGTGTGTGTGTGTGTGTGTGTGTGTGTGTGTGTGTGCATGCATGCGTGTCTGTGTGTGTGAGAGAGTTTGTGTAAATCTGGGTGAAAAAAGGGCTTCTTTTGAAGGAGGCATTTCATGTGTCTTTGAAGACGTGCTTGAATAAAAACATTGTTTCCTGCATTTGTTGTAAACAAAACCAACTATTAGTGTGTTTATGCACCTGGCTCTAGAGAAGGAGAAAGACCTGGAGCAAAGAGAAGGAGCCTTTATCTTCCAGCCAACTGCAGGACTGATTTATTTTATGGAAAATAATTAATGTTTTGTTGGGTTTTTCATAAATAATTGTTACTTCAAAGATTTAAAACTGGCATTTAAAGGGTTAAAATCCAGAAAATTATTAAATTTTTGGTAGTTTTGAGCAATTTACAAGTTGTTTAAGTGATTTATGAAAAAAAGCAGAAATATTGATATATGATGATTTAATATCAGTTTTTTGGACATGTACATTTTTGCCTCGAAGGTGTCCAAAGGGGAGTATCTGGAACTATGTAAAAAATACTAATGCAATCAAATTAATTTTGTTGCTTATCTTTGACATATCCAAGCCTCTAATCACCACCAAAGCCCCATCTAGATATTATTCATTATATGGAAAAAAAATCATTTTTTGTGTTTTTTGTAATAAAAAATGAAATACTTCAAATACATAAACTGGCATTTAAAGGGTTAAAATCCTGAAAATGATTGAATGTTTGGTAGTTTTGATTAGGTTAGAAGTTGTTTAAGTGATTTATGAAAAAAAAGCAGAAAAAAATATTGATATATGATGATTTAATAACAGTTTTTGTGTGCGTGGACATTTTTGCCTCGAAGGTGTCGAGAGTAAGTTTTTTTAAGGAGGGCATGAGGGTTAAACAGTAAAAAGTGACCAGCCAATGCACAGATATCACAATTTGTGGTTTATTACCAATGGGTTTAATGTACACTGTAATATGAATTCATAGAAAAAGTTATTTATTCATGTACAAATTACAAATACATTAGTTGTTTTCTCCACTCGGTTTAAATGTACAATGTAAAGTTTCTTCTCTCCCATCGCTGTCCCATAGCAGCTTTACAACTTTGCAAGACTTTGCTGTAAAACACAGATAAGTGAAGTATGAAAAATAAAACACATTTCAGTCTTCTCAACATATGTGTCTAAAGAAGGAAGAAGGGAAGGAATACCAGGAAACAAAAAGTCTCTTGGTAAGACACATGAATCCTGGAATTGTCCTATGTCCCAGAAAATAAGTAATTTTATGACCGCATTTTACCATTCTTACAACACAAAGACAAAATCCCACAAAAGTGTGGATAATACATGATTAGGTGATGCTTTAGTGTTGAAACAAGCTTTTCTTTATGGCAGACAGAGGGATGGCAACGGAGGAAGAGAGGGAGCAGACAGTTGGCCTCTTCACAGAATTAAATATCCACAATCAGTTAGACTGGGTAGAAAATAACAATTGGATCCCCCAGCACAAGTCCATAGGGTTTGTCGATACGTTAAATGAGCAAAACGACCTCTTATAACACACATACAACGCCACTTCAAAACAAATAAGGAACAGACTTGGAAAAGCAACAGACAAAACACATTTTATACAATTCTGCTTCTATCCCACACATAGGCCGCACATAGTAGATTAAGTTGAATCTTCATCTCAAGTAAATTACTGTTTGTTTCATGTAGAGTTAGATTTCTGATACAGTGCAGAATATATGGGCTTTGATTAAGTACTGTGTGTGTGTGTGTGTGTGTGTGTGTGTGTGCTTGTTGTATTTCCATACTTTACGGACCAAGTGTTTACTAAGTGATTTTAAATAGTGATGAAGCCCTTGAAGACACACTAGTGAACACGAGTTCAATTAAGCATTTACCATTGTTTTAATGCTAACAATTAAAATTATAATTTGAAATGCATACACCATAATTAAACATTACTATAAATTACTCATCAGGGATTTCATCAAATGTTGAGCTATGTTAAAAAAAACACTGATTATTATTTATTCTGACAATACATCATACATGTAGGGAATTGATGGTTGATGTTAGTTATAGGGGGGGGGGGTCCACCCTAGCAGTGGGGCTAATGTCAGCTGGTGATGACTCCGGACATGTCTCAGCTGGTGGATAGATGTCGATGCACGCTGCAACATTCATGGTCCCCAGATTTGTGATTTTTATTAAACAACTTTTTGATGGATTGCAGCAATATTTGTTTTAGACATCTGTGTTTTCCAGAGGATGAATTGTAATAAATGTGATGCTTTGATTTTTCATCCAGTGCCATAATCAGGTCAAAATGATATACTTTGGTTTATGACTTAATACCTCCAGAACTAATGGCAGTCAGCTGGTATTAAATGTATTGTGCTAATTAGCAAATGCTAGCATGCAAACACTATAAACTAAGATAGTCAACATCCCAATTATTATACCTGCATGTGGTTGTAGTCTCATTGGCTATGTCCAAAATCACTCCCTATTTACTGCCTGGCTCATTACATGTACCCCCGAGTGTCTGAATGTTATACATAATGCCTTAAAACTTCCTGTTGGAATGAAAAAAGCTGTCCATGGCATGTACCTAACGTTTTGCTAAACATGGCTGTATTAAGAGATCTGCCATTCAGCCTTGTTGCATATATTTGACATGGCATTTTACATCTTACTCCTAGAAAGAACACAACTAAGCATATCCCAAAATGACAAACTATTCCTTTAACCAAAGAAACCAGAGCATGTTGCAATGTTGACAGTGAAGTCTGTGAGAATTCATTAAAAAGATACTGTTATGCTTTCTACAAAATTAGGCTTTCAAATTGGGAGTACTTTATAATATTACAAATGTTTTATTTTTAAAATGTCCACATTGGAAAACTACTAAAATGAACCCAAAGTAACACAATGATTGTAGATAATAGATTGTAGATAGAACAGAGGGGGAATGCATGAAGTGAGTAAAAATACATGACACTGGTAAATGGCAGATGTGGATTTGTATTAGTTTTTAAATGATTCAAATCAGAACAGGGCTTAGTTTCATTCAAAGGCAAGGTTTAAGGCGTATGTTCTTTTGGTTTGATTTAGATGTTGGACAAAAATGATAAAAAGATATTTAACTGGTATACTCCCTGATTGTGTTATTTGACCCCCACATCTCTACCTTTCCTCCAGGTGTCTTCTGACTAAGAGGTGTTTTTGGATTGGGAGTGCTGCTCGACACTTAAACCAAACCAGGGAGCTTTAAGGTTAGTGTTGAGGATTTTGCAGTGGCTGAATGTCAGTGGACGTCCTCACAAGTATAGTGATACAAGCTTGTGCGTGTGGTTATAGTGTCTCTTGTCGCCCCCTAGTGTCCGTCCATGCTCCCTGTGTGTGTTGCTGTTTGGTGTGTTGCTGGGGCCACACAGTAGTTGGGTTTGTCAGATGCAGCGAAGCCTGGCAGACACACACACTGATAGGAGCCCACTGTGTTGATGCACTTAGCATTTTTACACAACGACATCCGGTTGTTTAGCTCTGAACACTCGTTCACATCTGTGGACAGAGGATGGACAGAAATGACATCAAACATGACAGACATTTTAAAGTTAGTGTTTCTGTGTTTTAAATGTGTGTAACTGCCCTCTTACCAATGCAGGCCATGCGGGACAGGTCCAGGGTGTATCCATCAAAGCAGTCGCAGGTGTAACCCTCCTGAACCCGGACACACCGACCGTTCTCACAGCCATTCAGTATCCCACACTCATCTGCTCGCAAACCCTCAAAGGCCTTGAATGGAGCTGTAGCACAAAAGGACAGAACTACTCCAGAACATCACAATTTTTAAGTTCAGTATCAAAGTAATCCATTGGTAGTTGTCGGTACATCCATGGGTACATTGGAAACAGGAACTGCTTATGGCTAATTAGGGATTCTTTTAACTGTGGCATTATACTTTCTGTTTTCACCCCCCCCCCCCTCATGGAAAATGTAGTTCTTAGAACATGATTATCCTTAAACAAAATTGAGACAAAGAATAATATTATTAATATTAAGAGTAGGGAGGAAGATCAGAAAAACAAGGTTCATGTAATATATGGCTTTATCCTAAGGAATAGTAGAACTGATGTACCACTGGCCTCAGCTGGAAGTCCTCAGTTTCTTATGTTTTTACCATACATAAATCCAAGCATGCCCCAAAAACTGCTTTCAATTTTTGAGCACACTAATGTATTATATGAGCCGCTCTCAATCTCGTATTTGTCCACTGTGAGACATCAGAAGCAAAGGTTTTCTTTCCAGCTGAGGATTCAGCCACTGCGGGATTTGGATATCTGTTTAAAGGAGTTCATTCTAACATGTTGTTAGTTTTATTGTCACAAGATGGCAGCAAAGCGCTGTGAAATGAGAACATACGTTAGTGTTTGTCCTTAGAGAAGCTGAACCTGCATATTTATAATACCCAATTACACATTTGTCTTCATTTCCAGCAGTTTGTAGAACTCATAACTGTCAAACCAACTGTAGATGCCCAGTATAATACACACTCAGATGCCCATTCATTAGATGTGCACCTGTGCTGTATGGCATGTTCAGGGTTTTTTTAGAGAGCTGTTGATTCACGTGTATAACCATTTTGGAGGCTGCAGTTTGTGCTGCTGTGTTACTGAGAAGTAAGTGGAATATTCTGTCCACACCATTTATATCAATGAAGGTAGATGAACCCCAGACCACACATCCTGGCACCCCTGGATTTGTATTTTTGTATTTATTATAAGGATCCCCATTAGCTGACGCCTAGACGACCAGCTAGTCTTCCTGGGGTCCAAAACAACATTTAATCAGACAATATTAAAACATTTCATAACATATACTGAAAAGAAAAGAAATTAAACAACAAAAAAATATATGTAACAATATGTGCTTACAAAACTAAATAACAGAAGAAAAATTACAATTAAAATTAAACATGTTTTAAACAGCAATTCTTAGTAATAAATACATGTTCAACAACAGGGCCCCTTTACTAGGTTATAAGTGAGATATAAAGGGTGACAGTCAGCTTCATTGAGGCCCACCATGTAGCAGCAGCTTCTCTTTATGGTCAAAAGTGGTTGCCACACTTTGAAACATGTATTTGTGCACCCACGCAGTGTAGGCTTAATCTTTTCAAATTAACTGAAATGGAGAACATCTCTGATCCACGTCTGCAAGGATGGGGGGGCAAGCTGACTTCCAACAAAGTAGTATTAGCCGTCAAGCTAGTAGTGTCAAGAAAGCCACAAGGTCTGCTTCACTTTCAGGCAGGGCCACTGGGCTTGGCTTGTAATACTGCTGGAGAAACGGCGCCTGAAGAGCAGCTGATGATGTTTGAAAGATATTGGACCAATAGTTGTGAATAGACGGGCAGGCCCAAAACATATGAATAAGAGAAGCAGGAGCTTGTTGACACCTGCCCTGACAAGCTGAGTTTTTGTGGTTATGCGTATGTGTTGTAATGTTGTAGCTTATCTAATGTCATCAACCTGCTAGCGACTGCAGATGAAAATTAGCCTGCATGGCTAAATCTGACACATTTACATGTTGGACTTTGTGCTCATGTTGATTAATGTGCGTTGTCCCTTTTAAATAAAGAAATGTAAAAAAAAATAAAAATAAAAATATAAATTTTATTTGGGATACCAAATTTAGCTGATAACTTTTAGAGGGAAGCAAAGACGCTTTCAATGTTAAAATCATTAAATGACTTCATGACAAATTGTTTTATTTTTAGACAAATTAAATGGTCACAATGGCTGTTAATCACACTATTTCATAATGAAAGCGTTGATAGTTTGAGTTTACAGTTTTTCTTGATTGCTTTGATGCAGCAGTCAACTCAAACTCCACATTTTTCAAAACAGTTAACACACAGGCCGGAAAAGTGGCACTGCTGGTCATAATGACACATTTAGTTTGCAAAAGGCTCTAACCATGCCAAAACATTTAAAATATGCAACAAAAGCAAATTTTGCCTTCAAACAACACAACTTGCAAACAAGTGTATGAGCTCTTCCAATCAAACATTACACAGTGGACAACAAAATACAGCACTCGAATCAGTGCACCATTGCTTGTCATTGTAGCCTATTACTGTACGTAGCTTTCATGCCAGTGCCATTTGTTGTCAAATTTGCCATCTTGCAAAGATTTGGATCCAAAATCAGAAATGCTTTGATGCAAATTTTATTGATTCCATTGATTCTTATTTTCAAACTGTGGCTGAAAACTGAAATACTGTAAATATTACACAAAATACACAAATAAAATCTATTAGAGTATAAGAAATTAAGAAAATTAAATCTATTACAGTAAAGTATAAACATTTATTATTGTAGAGCATAAGAAATAGCCACTATTGATACTCCGTCTCTTCTGTCTTGACGATGGGGCCACATGGCCTAACCCTGCACACTGATTGCTAATTGAAGATTTGTGTGAAGGAGTGTCAAACAGGTGCTTCAGTGATTTCATACTGATGTAGGTAGTTTCTAATAGTTAGGAACAGATGCTTTCTGTTTGGTTACCATAGCTAAAACAACGGAGTTTGGACTGCTTGAATGACATCCGTGTTAACTGTTCTGCAAAAGGGTGGGGGGAAATGTGTCAATCCAATGAGAAAGGGTTAACACATTTGCAAGAGGTGTCTTCTGCTCTGCTGAGACAGTGATGATGAAAACCGAGTGGATCCCAGTTTCTTTAAGCAGGTCAAAGCAATCAAGAAAAACTGTAATAAAGCATTGATATCAGCCACATGCGCTCTAATAATTGTTCCACCATATTCTCCATTGTTCGTTATGGTAGTAACTGGTTATACCTCAGACAAGGGGGGGTTGTTCAGACTAATCTCTGTTCTCCTGAGGTCACTTTAAAATGATCTAGATAAAAGAAGAAACAAAATAAAAACCTTTTGGTTGAGCTGGTCACAACCAGTGACACAGAGTCACAAGTAGACATGCCTTCATTAAGGTTGGACTGCTACCTGAATAAACTCTATATGTATACTTCACAATTCTTTACCTTGGCCCCATTACTAGCAAGAACTTTGTAAAGACCTGATTAAGGCCTAGTGGCATTAAAACCCTGTGTTTCAGTGCTATTCCTCTGTTACTATAAATGATTCATAATAGACAAATACTCACGCTCCTCGTCGTAAAAAGGCAGGACAGGATCAGGTAATGGTGAATAGTCTGGGCTCACTTCATATTCATGGACAGGGCCGGCAACAAGGGCGTCATGACCGTATGCCCGCCGCCCGCCAAGGTTACACATGGACGCATAATCCTCTGAGAAAGACACAGAAAGAAAAGATAAGAAACGTCAGGAGCTGCCAGGTTCTGCCTTAATGAATAGGTGTGAGAACCCAGAGATGACCAGTCCGCTCATTAATCAGTGGTTCCACAGACTGGAAATTAGGACTGGGCGATATGGAGAAAATCAAAAATCACGATATTTAAATAAAGATGGGCATAAATATATAATATACATAAGATAAATATTGGTTCCTCATGGAGGGAATTTTTAGAGAAGCAGCAATATCAATGCACAGGAATAGATCTGATGCATACTGCTTATTTTCAACAGTCACAGTTACCATTAGGGCTGTATCCGTTAGTTTGTAGCTTTAACGTAACTCATAACATTGACATTGAAATTCGAAATTACTTTTGACTGCTGGTTTAATGGTGAATGAAAGGGAAACTTTGGCGATTTTTAACCAAATTTGTCAACTGACAGCTGACAACTGGTCACAGCTGCTTGCCCTACTGACCATACGCTGCAACCTTTTCATGTCTAGGCTGCATGTTTCCAAAAACACAGATCAGACGAAAGGACAGTTCACGTTGGAATCTCAATATTGCCCACATTTAAAAAATAAAGTGAACAGCCAAACAAAACCCTGATGTGAGCGAGAAGTCAGAATGGAGCACTAAGGCTTGCAGTGTGACGTACATTCCAAACATGAGAGCAGTGTGTGTGTGTTGTTGTGTGCAGTGTGTACCAGTGTTCCTGAAGGGGCACAGGGCACAGTCCATGCCCCAGGCCTCGCCGTGCAGACAGCAGCACTCTGTGTACGTGGTCTTCCTGTCGGAACCCAGTGGCCGCATGCACGTCATGCTCTGTGTCACCGTCTGCCAGCAGATCCCTTGGTAGTCCGTCTGCTCCGCCTCATGTTGCTCTGTAATCACACGTGTGTGTACACACGCACACACACACACCCATACACATGCACACGCGCGCGCACACACACACACACACACACACACACATTTCTTTATTACTCTCTTTTTCTCTTTCGCTTTCTCTCTCTCCATTTTAATTCAATTCAATTCAAAGGGTCTTCATTAGCATTAAAGTTTCAAAATACAATTTGTCCAAATGTTCAGACAGTACTCATGTAAATCTCTCTCCATCCTCCCAACCAGTCGAGTCAGAAGGTCGCCCACCAAGAGTCAGGGTCTGTCTGAAGTTTCTGCCTGCCTGTGAAAAGGAAGGTTTTCCTCACCACTGTCATACCAAATGCTTGCTCTTGGGGGGAATTGTTGTGTCTCTGTAAATTATAGTGTGTGGTCTAGACCTACTCTACTCTACTACACAACTCCTGTTAGGATCTGAAACTATAAATAAAACTGAAACTGAAATTGAAATCATTCTTTCTAAACTTCACTCAGTATTTTGATGTCAGGAATATGATTTACTTTATTGACAATAGCTCAGGAAAATGTCCAGCCCGAGGAACTGAGCTTTCTTTCTGTTTTACTGGCAATGGTTTTAGACAACGGAATATTCCAGAGCCAACTGTGAGGAAACGCTATCTTACTTCTGAGCTTTTAAATGACACTGCTGCACTCTTTTTACCTGTCTCTAGTGATTGTATTGTAGATAGTTTTAACAGCCAACTCAGATCAACACTTGATGCAGTGGCACCACTAATCTAACACCACCCTGGAGAAACCAAAAACAGCCTTTTATCATTTGAAGAACATTGGCAGAGTGCGTCCATTTCTCTCGCCAACATGTGTGCGTGTGTGTGCAAAACGTTATAGCTGTGTTTGGGTACGAGAGCATCATGAGGCTTGCTGGATTCATACTCTGCAAACATTGCCGTACATAGAGCACTGCCAGAGAACATATCAGGGCTAACTATTTCATTTAACATGATTTGTAAATAATTTGTTTTTTGAAAAGAAATGGCTTAAATATCGTAAAGACTTGACAATACTTAAAGTTTCAAATTCAAGAATTTCCTGGAGGGACATTTTTACAATGCATGCGAGATGAATTCCTTTCTTACCAGCTGCCTCAGGAATAAAGACACAGCGGTTACTGCTGGGCTCCAGCACCATGGGATGGGTACAAAAACACATGTACGAGCCATCTGTGTTCAGACACTGTCCACCAGCACACAGAGACTCATCCACACACTCATCCATGTCTACAGGACAGGAAGCAAAGCACACATTTAATACACACACACAAACACACACACACACACACACACACACACACACACACACACCTGTGCACTGCAGATTGGCAGCGTCGTAGTCCTGTCCAGTCTTACAGTAACACTCGTAGCTGCCCACAGTGTCTAGACAGAAGCCTCCTTTACACACCTCCTGGCCAAACAGAGTACACTCATCTGCATCTGCAAACAGCCAGAGAGAAGAACAGAGTGTCAGAGGAGCCCTCTGTTAGATAACAACATGAGAACAGGGTGAGGCAGGACACATCAGGATGTTCTCGGGTCTTTCCCAAAGCTTCTGACCAGGCAATGATGTGTCAGAAATTTACTAATGATATTTAAATCATTAGATGTCCATCCATCTTCGTCCGCTTATCCGGGGTAGGGTCGCAGGGGCAACAGCTCCAGCAGGGGACCCCAAACTTCCCTTTCCCGAGCCACATTAACCAGCTCCGACTGGTGGATCCCGAGGTGTTCCCAGGCCAGGTTGGATCCCTCCACCTAGTCCTGGGTTTCCCCGAGGCTTCCTCCCAGCTGGACATGCCTGGAACACCTCCCTAGGGAGGCGCCCAGGGGGCATCCTTACCAGATGCCCAAACCACCTCAACTGGCTCCTTTCGGCGCAAAAGAGTAAATTTTATTGATAGTATCAAATCATAACAAGAGTTATCTCAAGACACTTTATAGATAGAGTAGGTCTAGACCACACGCTATAATTTACAAAGCCCCAACAATTCTAATAATTCAAGCAGAGCAAGCAGTGTGAAAAACTCCCTATTAGGAAGAAACGTGGGACAGACCCAGGCTCTTGGTAGGTGGTGTCTGACGGTGCCGGTTGGGGATATGATGAACAGTGGCGATAATAGTCACATTAATAATGGAACAGTGACTTCAAATGGTAGTTGTAGTAGTTCATGTCATATCAGGGCGCTGCAAGGCGTTACAGGATGTAGCGTGGCACAGCAGAGCATGGATGGACGTAGCAGGAAGCAGCAGGGTTCAGCAGGACGCAGCATGACATTGCAGGGCACCGCAGAGCTTAGCAGGGAGTGCAGCAGGACCACAGCGACAGCTGCAACCAAGATCTTGGTGCCAACATTCTCCAAGGAAATACGCTGGGTGGAAAAAACATAAGGACTCCGGGGAGTAAACTCTTCAGAGCTAGGTTAGTAACAAGCATTTCTGGGATGGGATGCACACAAATAGAAAGGGAGAGGAGAGAGAAGCTCAGTGTGTCAAAGGAAGGAAGTCCCCCAGCAGTCTAGAACTATAACAGCGTAACTAAGAGAGACAGGCAGTTTAAGCCGATCCAGTGAGTGCTGAAGGTCACAGGCCGATGATGCCATCAGAACCACATCATCTGCAAAGAGCAGCCCACCGAACTGCAACCCCTCCCCACCTCGACTACGTCTCGATATCCTGTCCATAAATATTACAAACAGGATTGGTGACAAAGCGCAGCCCTGGCGGAGGCCAACCCTCACCTGAAACGAGTCCGGCTTACTACCGAGAACCTGGACAGAGCTCTCGCTTTGGTCATACAGATATTGGATGGCCCTGAGAAGGGACCCATTCACCCCATACTCCCACAGCACCTCCCACAGTATCTCCCGGGGCACCCGGTCATACACCTTTTCCAGATCCACAAAACACATGTAGACCGGATGGGCATACTCCCAGGCTCCCTCCAGGATCCTTGCGAGAGTGAAGAGCTGGTCTAAATCATTAGATGTGGTTGAGTTAATCCCACTGACTGCATATCAATCAACCCAATACACTGCTCTCTTTTTAGAATTTCAACTTGACAACGGCCAAGTATATCCAGCTGCAGCTGCAGTGAAGGAAGTTGAACTTGTATGGTTAGTGGGCTGGTCGGGTTACAGAAGAGGCTGATGCCCAAACCCTGATGTCATTTCTCATTTATCTTTTGCAGCAGAAGAAAATGGCATAGAAAGCTCAGGAGATGACTCACAGCACATGTAATAGGTCAAGGTACAACTATGTGAGGGAGAACTATGAAACCCTATGGATGGTGTTGAGTTGTGTAATGTAGGAGGAGCTCAGTCTTACCCTTGTAGCTGTCAGCTGTGGCCACTCCGTATAGGAAGTCTCCATTGGGAATAAATCCTCTTCCAGACGGACACATCTGATCAAACTGGTCTGAATGGGGCCGACATGGAGCGTTGGAGGTTAAGAGTCCATTGAGCAATGAGGTATGAGAATTTGCATACCTACAGTACATATACTGTAGGAACACTTTATTAGGTACACTTCACTGTAAAGGCCAACAGAGCGCTTCAGTTCCTGCTCACTTATTAAAATGGGTAAGACACTGATTTATTTCATGGTGTGTCATATTAGCTGCTTCCTGACATTTTGTTACTGGAACGCAAGTTTACCTAGAATAACAAAAACTGAATGATGTCCAGTCAGCAATAATGTTTCACTTAGAGTAGTGTGCAGGTCTCTAAGAACCAGCTGAAGCCAATAAAGGGAACTCTGACTGAGGCTGGACCATAATGCATTGCATAATAGTCTAGTCTTGGCAACATGAAGGCTTTAAGAGCCTGGGCTGAGTGTGACTGCTAGCAGTATGCACAGTGACAGTGAATCAGTCAGAATCAGATTTAGTGAATTTACATACAGTACAAAAGCAAAGGGCTATGGTGCTGTTAAAAGCTGCACACTTCTTTAAATGAACTCAACACAGGAGCTCCTGCTCTCTAGCTTCATCATACAACTATAGTATACTAAGGTGTTGAAATTATGCTTTTAAAATCCTGTGGCATACTGTGTAACTGAAACATAGCCAAAGTTGTGTCTTTGTGTGGTACTGTCAGGTCCTCACCTGTGCCATTGACAGGACAGGGGTACACCTCACAGTTGTCCCCCCAGCCGGCTCCCAGAGTGCAGCAGCACTCCTGCAGGGTGACATGGCTGGTCAGCACACTCTCACACAGGTTTTTGTCGTTCAGACGGTAGTAGCACTCCTTATGCTCCACTGATGACACTGAAAGATGAATAAAGGAATTACAATGGTTGAGCTGAGTGGTCACTCATACCTGACCTCCTGTTCATAGTGTTGAAGGCACCGGTAAAGAGCCCATTCATTTCTGCTTCAAAGCCAGATAAAGTGAAAGGTTCTCTATGTTGGCTTTATGCTAATTGTAAATGTAAATCGAACCAAGGATCTAACCACCAACCTTTCAATCGGTCCGCTCCACCACCTGAGCCACAGCCTCCTCCACTGCTTACCTGTAAGTGGTGGTCTAAACTACATCCTATATTGTCTTACTTTGTTCTGCCAAAAACAGATTCTTTTGTTTGCATAAAGCATCATACCTCCACAGTCGTGTCTTGATTTGATTATGGAGTAATGTATACTTTTGCGAGTGCAGTTTAACATGCATGTGTCTGGTTGAAGCACATTTATTGTTGTTTATATCAGATCATTTTCTGGTCTTCTTTAGCAATAACAAGAAAATGAATTTAATTTGTCCTTATAGAAGCAAATATGGACTTCAGTTGTAAATCTTTCCCAGAGGAGACTCGGTGAGGACACTAAAGGACCATTGGCCATTGGTAGCACCAACCCCTTTAAGGGCAGATGCCTCACAGTCTAGGGTGTGCCTGCAAAGTCATACATGGCACTGTGAACTCTGGAAACACTGACAAGGACTTTTCAATGCAAAACGAAATGTTTATAATTGATGTGTTATGTTTATTTAACATATATAAAATGTAGGACGTTTGTTTTAAAGTTCTAATTTTGATGCAAGGACCACACTTTATTGGAGATTAACACCGACGTCGCTCTGAACCCTGACTCCCTGAGTGCTCTCCACAAGCTCATACATCTCACCAAGATATCCTTCATTATATGTTCACTGCTGTATTTATTGCATTTATTTATGCATCATGGCATTCATTCATTCAATAAATTAAATAAAAGATTAAATGATTCATTGGTTAGGTATAAGTTGTGTTTGTAGTCAATAGTTTAATAAACCTTTCATTTATAAATAACTTGATTATGTGCATTACGGTCACTGTAGAAACCTGCAGAGTTGAGACTGAATTAATTGGATATCAATGTTCCCTTTTTGAAGCATGGTGCCCCGGGCTGGATTTAACACCAGTTACATTTAGTTATTTAATATAAAACTGATTTGTGATAGCTGAAGTTGAGTGGCGTTACTCTCCTTCCTCCTCTCAAACAACTCACGTGTTTGTGATGCAGAATCTTGACGTATTAATGATCATTATATATTGTGGTATCATTTAATGCATTATGCTTCACTATCTACTGTTTGAAGATTGTGTACCTCACTTTACTGACTTGTATGGAGAAACAGCAGTGTAATGAAGCAGTTATTCAGCCTGCTGTCCTCAGGAAGCTGCAGATGGGTTACCTGTGGGAACGGCCTCACACTTGGCGATCATGACGTTATAGTCCTGGCCGCTGGGACATACGCAGAGGAAGGAACCATCAGCGTTCACACACTGGGCCTCTCCACACACACTGCTCAGCAGCTCACACTCGTTCACATCTGCAGAGCATGACCAGAAGAAGAAACTAACAATCAAGGCCTACTAGGATTGTGCTTTATCAAGTGTGTACAAAAGGTGGGCAAGTTCAGCAGCTGTTGCAAACAGGATATATATATATATATATATATATATATATATAGACATAAGAGGCTTTATTGTCATTGCACTACTGTCGTACTGTAGTATCACAACGAAATTGCGTTGGTACTCCCACAAAATTAAATAAAAATATTAAAGCTGAAAGCAGCATTGGACGGGCCCTCGCGCCTCTGCGCACGTCAGGGTTACTGGCGGACGCCGCTCCTTGCGACTGTGCATTTGTGCAGCACTCAGACACTGCAAATAGTGACCAATGAAAAGGGAACTCTATGCTGAGTTCAACGATACCTCACACAAGACGCTACGTCATACAGTTCATTAGGTATGAAAGGGGGCGAGGCCAAAGCATGGGGGGCAGGCCAAACCATGACCAATGAAAACTGAACTCTCTGTTGAGTTCAATGATACCTCACACAATAGTGTACAATAAATGGGTCATTAGTTATTAATGGGGGCATGGCTTAATCATATGGGGCGGGGCAAATCATCACCAATGAAAAGGGAACTCTATGCTGAGTTCAATGATACCTCACACAAGACTCTACCTTAAATGGGTCACCAGTTAAGGAAGGGGGCGTGGCTTAAACATAGGGGGCAGGCCAAAACATGACCAATGACAAACAAACTCTCTGCTGAGTTCAATGATACCTCACACAAGACTCTACATTAAACAGGTAATTAGTTATGAAAAGGGGTGTGGCTAATGCATATGGGGCGGGTCAAACCATTACCAATCCAAAAGTACCTCCCTTACCAGTTCAATGATACCTCACACAAGATTCTACCTTAAACGGTTCAAAAGCCATATAAGGGTAGACCACACATTATAAGTTTCATGTAAATCGGATGATGTTTGTCATATAAGGCCGATTTCCTGTTGCCAGCAGGGGGCGCTATGACCAAAAGTCAATATTAGCCTGTATATGTCCTTAGGCCTGGACCCTTGTTGATTGTGGGAAATTTCAAGCAGATATGACCAGCGGTTAAATTGGGCCGGGGCTCTCCGGGGCTCAGGCCCGGCACATAAGCCTGCTTGTTTGGGTCCGGATGTTCCTGCTTGCAGTCAGTTGGCTAGTGGAATTATGTCACATAAAATTTGATGAAAGTGATGCTTTTGAAAACATATTTCTGACAATAAATGAAAGATTTTTGAAATGGCATGACCCTTGTCTTGGTGGAGCTAAGATAACAATCGGAACACGGCAACAACCCGCGCAGAACTGCAGACAATTCACCACTGCGGGTCAACAACATAACGCCAAACGTCGGTAGGATTAACAGATAAAATGCCTAATCCTAAAGTTAAAAACCCCGCTTGCAGCGGTGGAAGCCCCGTGCTCGGAAGCTCCAACGGCCGCTACTAGTTCATGTGGCTGACCAAGCTGTTGAACTGGTCCTCGCCGTCGCATCTCCTCCAGCGGCAGGGCTCCGAGCCGGCCACGGCTCACCTCCGAGCATCGGAGAGCCCCACTTGGTTGCCGTGTGTGTGTGTGTGTGTGTGTGTGTGTGTGTGTTGTAGTAGTAAAGAGAGAGAATGGGAGAAGGAAGTTTGTGTGAGGTGGAACTGGTCACCACAGACCCAAATCCTGTCAGCTGTTGCTATTGTCATATGCTACACTGTCCCTTCATTAGGCACATTATGTTTGGCACATTGTATGGGTCACTTCTTATACCTTAACAAGGTAATACAATGTGTATCATCACGTGATGACTGATTAACAGTTATGTAAATGCTAAATGCCCTAATACCTGTTGATACTACAACAATGCAAAGTATAGGCTCTTATACTCAATTTCTCCATTTCTTTGCACAAAACTCTCCAGAAAGTGCCATTTAATGGTTTATATATTTTTTTTAAATTCCCGGGGGGGGTATACCCCCGGACCCCCTAGGGAGAGCCCCCCACATAACAAATCCCAATTTAACCCCTGGATATGACAATGTATACTGTAATTACAGCCACTTTCTCGTTCATCGATAAGCACTCAAAATGGCCGCCATGCCACACCCACACCGTTTGATAAAACGTTTTTCTTTTAATAACTTTTCATCTTTAAGGAGTTGAGATGGTACAGACCAAGTTTGAAGTCCATCGGATGAAATCTCTAGGAGGAGTTCGTTAAAGTATAGTACCTTGACTTTTAGGCCTACTTCCTGTTGCCCGCCACGGCCATGCCCTCTGACGAAAAGTTTTTCTTTTAATAGCTTTTCATCTTTAACGTCTTAAGATGGCACAGACCAAATTTGAAGTTAATAGGATGAAATCTCTAGGAGGAGTTCGTTAAAGTACGACGTGGAAATGGCACATAATCACACTAATTTCGAATTTTCAATTCAAAATGGCGGACTTCCTGTTGGGTTTAGGGTATGGCTCCAATGACGTTTTTTGTACGTCTTGACATGTTACATATGTCTACCAAATTTCGTGAGTCTACGTTAAACGCACTGCAGGGGCTCAATTTCTTTTAACTTTGTAGGGGTTACGTATTTTAACTTATAATACACAAGACGCTAGCTAGCTACCACACACATATCATATCATATCTTGGCCAAATTAAAATTTATCAGCAAATAACTTGAGATCATTTTTCAACATCCCACTATGATGCTCTGTACCAATTTTGGCTAAGATCGGCCTTTAGTTGGCACTATAAGCAATGTTTATTTGTTTTGGCCAAGAACTCAATGCATTTCAATGGGAAATTTGCAATTGTAATATCTCTGCCACAGTAAAAGCAATCAACACGAAACTTGTTCTTGTTCGGCATGCCATTCTGAGGCTCTGTACCAAATTTGATGAAGATCGGCCATTAGGGGGCGCTATAGTCAACATATATCAATTTGGGCCTTTTAACCCCGTCTGAGGTCGAGCATGTTGTATACAACCCCAAATGGCACTTCTGATTTATAACTTTATAACTTCATAATTATAAATAGTCAAAACGTAGGGTCTTTTGGAGCTAACAGTTGCCCCTTTCTGCTGGTGTTTTTTTTGTCTTCCTAGCCCTTACAGGAGGTTTTGCATCCACCCTAGAAATCCAGAGTTGTACGGGTCTTTGTGAAATTAATCCATACTGTTACATCCAAGATTGATACACTGTGTGTAATAAATGGTAATAGTTTGTCCATTATGAGTTATAATGTTCAATATGTTTATTTTTCCACTGGATGACTCAAAATATATAGAACTGTAGATGTGTTGCTCGTTGGGCATGCCGCTCTGAGGATTTGTACCAAATTTGGCAAAGATCGGCCATTAGTGTGCGCTTTAATAAACATATAAGTGTTTTGCCCTGTTAATCAATGTTAATGGCATATTTGCAATGGGAATGTATCACAGACCTTGCAGCTCACACTTCTCAATATTTACTGATGTTTACCTCCTAGCGTTACGTTTTGGTTTTCGCTTTCGCATGCTCCCCTGGTGTTCAACAATAAACAAACTTCTTAACCCACCTGACAAAGTTTCTACAACCTTCACAGTGGACAAATGTAACTCTTTTCTCCCACTTTTTCAATCCAAAATCAACACCATTCATAGGCGCTAATACCGTGCAATTAAACATTGCAGTTGGTGCTAAGTGGAGAGTCCATCATAGTGTGATTGGTTATGTCGGTGGCATCGATTCTTAATTTCCTACGAAGCTGATCGCGGTTACATGTCAGTTAAACTTCTCATCTCCAATCCTATCTGTATTTCTATCTGTAAGTGGCGCTGTCCTGAGTTGAAAGCCTACTTTACGGCTTTATTATCGAGTTAATAGGCGCGTGTGTTCGTGGCGGCAGCTGTCCATTTTCTAAGGTTTTGAAATGCAAACAACTTTTCACTACTTTTTTTTATACGACATGTGCCTGTGAGCACCCACGGAGGAAAACATCAATCGGTGCCTATGACACCATTTACAACAACCTGACCACCTCCCCTGCTCTTTCAACCACCACACCTGCCTCCACCCTCTCAGTCACTCTCTCATTTCTCTCTGCTGTCCCCTGTGGTCAGGGGGGTTAAGAAATTTGTTTATAGTAGAGAATTGTTAAAGGTAGTCTGTATATGCATGGAGATGAACTGTAACAACTACATTTGCAATGGCAGAGTGCGGCAGACCTTGTGCATCAAACCTCTCGATATTCACCGACGTTTGCCCCCCTACGTAATGCTTCAGGTCCCGCACTGGCGCAGCTTCCCGGGTCATCGGGGACGACTGGCATCGGAGGCTTGGTCCCCGTCATAACTGCTTGCAGTTCTAGTTCTTTTTGTCTCTTCATGCTGGACAGGATGGCCATTCCCGTTCTAATTAGGGGTCCAAGTCCGAGGGGGCATGGGAACCGCGTAATGCAAGGCAACGCGGTTCACATCTCCAGCGGAGCTGTGGAACCCTAAACTTTTTCTAAGGATTATTATTATTCTTCTCCGCCTAAAACTCCGACTACAGCCTAAACCGTACATGGTGGGGAGTTGCCATTTCAGGACTGGTCCAAAACTCTGCAAAGACCTCAGGCGCAAACATTGACCCACTTCAACCACTAGGTGGCGCTATAGCAGAAAAAACACGTTTGGCCCTATAACTCCAACACCGTACACACGACATTCAAAAACCATATATCTACGCGTTCCCTGGATCCAACTGAATCAAGTGATATAGGACATGCCCATTTCCGCCTAGACTTTTATGCGTGAAAATTAGCGATTTATCAAAATCTACTTTTTCAAACTCTTTTTCAACGCTTTTTTTTGTTTGTTGTTTTTTACAGTAATTGTAACCTGTACTGGATCCAGTATTTTATGTGTGTCTGTTGTTTGCTGAGCTAACAGTGGTATGCACACTACTGTAGTAGCTGCATGAAAACTGGGACATGTTGTTGTGATGCTCCATGTTGACGTGTTGACTGATTTGGGTATATGGAGAGAAATGAATTCTATTTTCCTTAGTCTGCAGCATTGGTCTTGTGTAGTGTTTGTTGAATTTGTATATTTTCACTTTCTCTGTGTACTTCATTTACAGTACTCTAATCACTGAGTGTAGTAGAATTGATAAAAGTATTCTAGGTTAGCATCAGCAGTATAGAACTAAGTCTATGAAACATGTGTTTCATGTGGTAACAAAATATGTTTTTTATAAATTAGTGTAGTGTTTCATTTTGCAAAGGGTCTGAGGTGTTCTGTTAATTGGGTGTGTGGTTCTGCTGATTGGGTGTAGATTTTTGAAAAAGCGGTCCCTGTCGTGGCCGGGTTGGCTCAGTGTGTAGAGCAGGTGCACATATACTGAGAGGCTTATGCCTCGACGCAGAGGTCCAGGGTTCAAATCCAACCTGTGACAATTTCCTGCATGTCTTCCCTCTCTCTCCCCCCTTTCTCACCTAGCTGTCCTGTCAAAAAATAAAAAATGAATAAAAAAAACAAGCAATCGAAAAAAAAACTGTAATACATCCTTGGACCGCACACATTCTGAATGTTTTGTGGTACACCACCATGCTTGGTTTTTTCAGTATTTTGTGTGTGTGTGTGTGTGTGTGTGTGTGTGTGTGTGTGTGTGTGTGTGTGTGTGTGTGTGTGTTAGATGGTTGGCAGTGAAGAGGAGGCAGCTGGCTGGACTGAACTTGGGTGCGACCCAGGACAGATGGGAAGTGTGTGTAAGTACATACTCAATTGAGGTATGAGGATAAGAGTGTGCTGGTCTGTATTTTATGTGTGTGTGTGTGTGTGTGTGTGTGTGTGTTTTGGCGGGACTAGTCACTGGGAGAATGTGTGCAGGGGAAGTGTTCTATCAGGGTTCAGCATGGGGAAGTCTGCTCTGACGTTCCTTCCTGCTGGAGGAAAATGGACTAGGTGGAGCCCCGGTATCTTGGGGAGACTACTAACTCCCATCAACATTAGTTCCATGTAGTCCTCATTGGGAAAGTGTGTCTGCAATACCTGGCAATGTTGCTTTCAAAGATTATCTGAGACAAGCAACTAAGGCCATAGGTCACAGCAGGGGTAATACGCTAAATTCTCCAATAATGGCTGGGGCTTTCATTTTTCATATCTCAACCTAAAGAGACACCAGACATTTGTTTGAGATGTATTATTAGACTGGAAAAGTCCAGACTATATGACGAAAATTCCTGTTAAAATGTTGGTCAGTTAAAAATTGACCTGGAGCTTTTTGGTATCTTTATGTGGCAGTAATAGCTCAAGTTGAAGATATCAAACGAAAAGAGGTTGTTCTTGACGTTGAGGCACTACAAAATGTTAAAGTGGCAGTAAAAGAAGTTGAACTTTCAGTCTATGTGAAACTAGGTTTGGGCCGGTGTAGAAAGTTGGAAACTGGTTTTATTAAAGGTGCTCTAAGCGATGTTGGGTGACGGCACTTCTTAGTATTTTCAAACAAATACTCGCCCCTCCCTCTTTCTCATCCCATCCCCTCTCCCTCCCTTCCGTGCTTCAGCACACTAACCCCCCAACCCCCAACCCCAAATCCTTCTTGTCGGTTATTGGCTGGAATACTGTTTGTTATGGTTGGTGATGTTATGGATGTTTTTGAACTAAACAGAACGGCAATCATGCTAATTAATACAATTATTTTTTCAGCAGATGTCTTAGTTACAACACAATGGAGATAGCAAAGCAGTTTTGTGTTTATATGTGCGGGTGGGATTTATTCAGTTTGGAGAAGCTATAGTTCAAATTGGCTGGCTGACTAAACAGAAATCCTGTCTGTTTTTTGTTTTTTTTGTATTTCAAGAGCAAATTGCTCCACAATATGAATACAGATTGATTATCATTTATTTTGTTGGTAACCGTTGTTGTATAATCACAATATTACACTCGAGGAGGCCTACACTTCAGTGATGCGCCTTTCGGACCTCGAAATTAAACCCTCTCATGTAATAAACAAACGTCAACGTTAAACGCCTGTGCAGTTATAAATGTTGGAGGTTAACCAATATTTTATATTAATCCTAATTTTTGTTGTCAAATTTCATATCCATGAATGCAGCTTTCGAAATTATCGAAGAATAAAATATTGGTGGTTTACCAATATTTTATTCTTCGATAATTTCACTATGATCCCCCAGCTGCATTCGAAAGCTCTTATCTAAATTTTAGATATCAGATCCCCTTCTAATGGGAGACATGAAAACCTTGTTATTGTAGCCTACTCTTCTATGGTCTCATATGTTATAATTGTAAAAGTGTATTCATTTTAGTATTATGTGGGTGGCTTCATTGTTGGGCTATGTTTTTTGCATTTGGCATACGTTTTTATGTTACGCTTGTCCTTTTTTTACTGTTATGAACTTGCAAATAAAGCATGAATAAGAAAAAAAAGTAAAGTCATCGCATGTTTAATCAAATAAACAACAAACGTTAACATCAGGGAACCGTGACTTCATTTAGAAAATAATTTGAGATTTCGGATTCTGAACACCTGAATTTACCGTTGGACACGCCCAGGCATGAGACGGGAGGTCTCCATCCTGCAGCCATACACTCTTGAGTGAGACTGATGAGAGTCCGTAATGATAGTGCAGCGATTCCAGACCACATGATGGCGGTAAATGCGTCTCTAAGCAATGCCTTTTTTCCTGCGGTGAGGTTATACTAACCTCTTTGGAGTAGCTCTTTACACTTTGCCTAATCTTTTTCAGTTCATCTTTCATATTTCCATATTGGCAGCACAGTTGTCTGTGAGACTAACTCTGCCATACATCGGCCATGACCCAAAAAACACATTAACGTTTTGCAAACAAACACAATGTGCTCTGTTCCCACTCCCACAGCTACTGAAATGTGATCGCCTTCATGGCGCCTGTCAGCATGGTCAACCTGTTTTCATTCCCAACTTGTCAAATACTGACGCTTGTTCAGTCAGTACGCTTAGTGTCAGATACAGACGCATAAGGCCCCCTTTAGCATCTGTATGGGACGCACCGGGCAGAGCAGCAGCTCAGCGCTGTAAGATGACGTAGTATGAACAGTAAGGAGGCAGGTTGACGTGGCGGATGGGTCAAACAACACCGGACTTTCACCCTTTTCTTGTCACGCGTGTCACTTAAAGGTCCCATGGCATGAACATTTCACTTTATGAGTTTTTTTAACATTAATATGCATTCCCCCAGCCTGCCTATGATCCCCCAGTGGCTAGAAATGGTGATAGGTGTAAACCGAGCCCTGGGTATCCTGCTCTGCCTTTGAGAAAATGAAAGCTCAGATGGGCCGATCTGGAATCTTGCTCCTTATGAGGTCATAAAAGGGGAATTACCTTTCCTCTCTGCTTTGCCCGCCAGAGAATTTGGCCCACCCATGAGAGAGAGACATCATGGCTTTCAAACGAGCAAAGTGGCAGTTGGTCAAGGCCACACCCCCACCCTCCACCTTGCCCCCCCCCTCTCCTCCTCAATAGCTACAGACACAGAAATGGCACATCCTAAGGAAAGCTCATTGTGGGACTGGCTCTAGTGGCTGTAATTCTGCACCAAGGCTGAAATTAATGAAAGATACTTCAGATTCAGTATTAGGGGACCACTAAGGTCTATATAAAAGAGACTTCAGATTCAGTATTAGGGGACCACTAAGGTCTATATAAAAGAGACTTCAGACACAGTATTAGGGGACCACTAAGGTCTATATAAAAGAGACTTCAGATACAGTATTAGAGGACCACTAAGGCCTATATAAAAGAGACTTCAGATACAGTATTAGGGGACCACTAAGGTCTATATAAAAGAGACTTCAGATACAGTATTAGAGGACCACTAAGGTCTATATAAAAGAGACTTCAGATACAGTATTAGGGGACCACTAAGGTCTATATAAAAGAGACTTCAGATACAGTATTATGGGACCACTAAGGTCTATATAAAAGAGACTTCAGAAACAGTATTAGGGGACCACTAAGGTCTATATAAAAGAGACTTCAGATACAGTATTATGGGACCACTAAGGTCTATATAAAAGAGACTTCAGAAACAGTATTAGGGGACCACTAAGGTCTATATAAAAGAGACTTCAGATACAGTATTAGGGGACCACTATGGTCTATATAAAAGAGACTTCAGATACAGTATTAGGGGACCACTAAGGTATATATAAAAGCATCCAAAGAGCACCATGTCATGGGACCTTTAAACATTTGTTAGCCCACCCACGATCTTTTACCTGCAGGTTGAAAACTAATGCCAAGGGTCCTGACCAAGCTTCAGTATTTGACGAGTTGGGAGTGAGAGTGTGTTGGAACGGTAGTAAATTGCTGTCAGACACTAGCGGCTCAGTTAGTCCATTATAAATTGTGATATGGTATTAATTTCTTAAAAATCAAAAGAGGTAAAAGAACGGAGAAACACAGAAGGTTTATTTTACTGTATTTTTCACTTTAACGTTCAGTTTGTTTGTCCACCAATTATTAATATATATATATATATATACAGTACAGGCCAAAAGTTTGGACACACCTTCTCATTCAATGCGTTTTTTTTATTTGTTTTCATGACTATTTACATTGTAGATTCTCACTGAAGGCATCAAAACTATGAATGAACACATATGGAATTATGTACTTAAGAAAAAAGTGTGAAATAACTGAAAACATGTCTTATATTTTAGATTCTTCAAAGTAGCCACCCTCTGCTTTTTTTTATTAATAAGGGAAAAATGTCCACTAATTAACCCTGACAGAGCACACCTGTGAATTGAAAACCATTTCAGGTGACTACCTCATGAAGCTCATTGAGAGAACACCAAGGGTTTGCAGAGTTATCAAAAAAAGCAAAGGGTGGCTACTTTGAGGAATCTAAAATATAAGACATGTTTTCAGTTATTTCACACTTTTTTGTTAAGTACATAATTCCACATGTGTTCATTTATAGTTTTGATGCCTTCAGTGAGAATCTACAATGGAAATAGTCATGAAAATAAAGGAAACGCATTGAATGAGAAGGTGTGTCCAAACTTTTGGCCTGTACTGTATATATATATATATATAAACCCGGCGCGGATTCTACTTCTTCTTTTTCCCTACAAACTTATTTTATAAATTTTTCAGAGTGAGTAGCGACTCTAGAGTCATAGTGAGAGAACCAAAGTGTCTCCCCTGTTCTTTCTGACCACGGTGGGAGATGTAAAGCAGGAAAAGTTAACCCTCTCCTTGATTTCAGAATGCCATACCTGTCTCTCTCTCGTTGACTGACTCGCTTGTGTTATTCATTGTGTGTCTGACTATGCGTGCTTTCGAACACCCGCCAAACTCTACCTCTGATTGGCTTACCATGACATTTTGACTTTATGACACACACACACACACACACACGCACAGCACTTCTGCTGTCTGATCACTCCGGTATTACACTTAAAGAGACCCGGGACCCGCGGTGATAGAACAGGACCTGACCCGGACCTGACTGAACCCATATACTGTTGGTCCAGACCCGTACAGGTCCTGAGTCTGGTCTCTGGTGCTAGGGTTGGCTGGACATGCTGCTTCATTAGTGAAAGTTTTCACCAGTTTTCTGACTCTTATTGGCAAACTATCACAGTATGCTAGACCTTGGCCTGAAGTTTATGTGCGAAGTCTGATTGTATATATGAAAGACAGAATATACTATAATACTTCCAGCTTAATGTAGGCATAGCAACAGGTCAACACTTACCCACACAGCCTTGGCCATCCAGGGACTCGTGGTAGCCCTGGTCACAGAGGCATCGGAAGGAGCCCAGTCTGTTCTCACAGTAGCCATAAGGGCCACACAGCGTCTCATTGAGCCCACACTCATCAATATCTGAACAACACACAAACAAAGGCAGAAGTGTCACAAGCTTTTTCCTTGATTGGTTTTGATTTGATTTGTTCCATCCTTTCCAACACTTTGTTTCTTATTTTATTACAGATGTTTTCATTGTATGAACATCTGCTTACATAAAGAGATGAATGCTAATTGTTTGCAGATTGAAACTCACATACACACACATTTAGCAATACACACCATGTCTCCTGTGTTTTCCTATATTTCCTTCCAAAAAGAGTAAGGATGTGACATGGAAGGTGAAAATTTAATTCAGCGTATTAAACAGAATACTTCTGCAATTGAAGCAGCTGGATTATAATTTAACTGGTTTCATAAACACACACTCACTCACTCACACACTCACACACTCACACACTCACACACACACACACACACACACACACACACACACACACACTCTCAGCCCCCTACATAAATCAGGCAGAGAGCAACAAATATTCCTCCTTGTCTAGACAGCCAGCTCAAAGGCTTCCGTCTTTTTCTTTTCCCTCGGTTTTTTTTTAAAGCAGGAAATGGCTTTAAAACAGCTCTGGCACAGGAGCCAAGGAAATAAGAGCAACATCTATATGTGAAAGACCTTGAATATTTATTTTGTGTCTTATACACGGAGGGATGAACATAAGGATGCAGACAGTGACAAAGGAAAACGTGATGGAAGTCACCAGAATGAACATCTTCCTATGTGGCTGTACATTTTGAAATCATAGGCTATGTAAATAGATACTTTAATATTGCTTTTCATAACATTGCAACCTTTTCTTCAGTGTTGATATTGAAGCAGCACTTATCTAATATACAATGTAAAAGTACTTGTATGTTGAAACTCTATCACTAGCAGCAGCTAAGATAAATGAGGCAAAGAAGTCTTCTTCATGTAGAGAGCATACAAATAACTCATATTTAATTAGCGGTATACAGTACCTCTAGCTACAACCAAGATATTCGTACTATATGACATGAGCCAAGGGACAAACTACCACACAGAGTACTATAAAGTTGGCAATGCTAAATGGAGCGTCTAAACATGTCTTAGGGTCGGGTAATACCAAGAAAAGAGTTGGTTCAAACGACACGTTGTCCGAGCATGTCAGCAGTCTAGAGGGTTAGTTCCTGTTCTTAATGGGCCACTGGAAGGCCAAGTCAAATGCCAGCATTCATAGAGAGCTTCACACTGACTTCATCCTGCTCACAACTCACAGCAAGTGTGCACTTACTCTCAGACTTCCAAAGGAACATTTTCAAGGATCTCTTGAAAGGTAAGACTGGCAGTATTCCACATTTTCTTATTGTCAACAAATCCCTTAAAAGAGATGAAACCATAAATATATTACTAATATGGGGAGTATAGTTTCTGTATCAAACACGCATCAACATCCAAAAAAAATTTCTGGGAGGACACAAAACAGAAAACACTCGAGGATTTGGGGGGGGGGGGGGGGGGGGGGGGAGTGAGAGGAAGGGTGTGTGTATGTAACTCTGTGTGTGCATGTGTGCGTGTACCTGTGCAGCGGGTGCCATTGATCTGCCGGTACCCCCGGGGGCAGCTGCAGCTGTATGAGCCCATGTTGTTGACACACTGGCCCACGGCCTCACAGGGCCCGGGCTCCTCTACACACTCATCCACATCTGGAACATACACAGCAGTCTTATTAGTTTCAGGTTTAAACTGTTATTTAGAGAGATATAATTAGGGCCCGAGCGCCGACAGCGGTGAAGGCCCTATTGAAACTGAAGGAATTATTATTTCTTTTTCCCGTCAAATGAATTGGCTTTTTGAGGGGCTTAACATATTCAAAAACTCACCAAATTTGGCGGTCGCATCAAGTCTGGTGAAAATTTATTTTACGGGTTTCAGGAATAGGCGCACAAAAATGTCTCGCTAGCGCCCCCTAGAAAGTTAAAAAAATTGAGCCCCTGTAGTGCGTTTAACGTAGACTCACGAAACTTGGTACACATATGTACCGTGCCAGGATGTACAAAGACCTTCATTAGAGCCATACCCTAAACCCAACAGGAAGTCCGCCATTTTGATTTCAAAGTTCGAAATTAGTGCGATTTTGGCCATTTCCACATGTCGTACTTTAACGAACTCCTCCTAGAGATTTCATCCGATCAACTTCAAACTCGGTCTGTGCCATCTTAAGACGTTAAAGATGAAACGTTCTTAAAAGAAAAACCTTTCGTCATAGGGCGTGGCCGTGGCGGGGCGGCCATTTTGTGCGTTTCGCCACCAAAACAGGAAGTGGGTGTAACTTGAGTGTACGTTGTCCAACTAGCTCGAAACTTTTCAGGATTCATAAGAGTCCAACCCTGAGGACAAATAAAGGCCGATATTTACTTAAAGTCATAGCGCTCCCTAGTGGCAACAGGAAGTAGGCCTAAAAGTCAAGGTGCTATACTTTAACCAACTCCTCCTAGAGATTTCACGCACAAATGCACAGTTGCAAGGAGTGGCGTCCGCCCGTAACCCTGACGCGCGCAGAGGTTCGAGGGCCCGTCCATCGCTGCTTGCAGCTTTAATTAATTACTAAATTCACTTCTGAGACTTTTTTATGCGAGAAATAAACTATGTAGAGGTAAAATATGGGCCGTTTTACAAAAATGTATGGCCAATTGCAAATTTTGTCCGACTGTGTGTTGGAGTTCAGCGGCCGGTGCTGCCTGGGTTACTGCCTCACTGCCCGGCCTCTCCTCTTTTACAGACCCCAGCCTGCTGTGAGGTAGATGGATCTCCGTCACGGCCGGCAGCCCGCGGCGCTCCATACCCGCGCAAAGTCACCGTTTCTGGGTTACTGGACTACCAAACACTGCTGCCCTGACAGAGCTCCAGGGCCTGCAGCTCGCTGCTCTCCCTCCCCTCTTTCTGCTAAATGGGCGGTGTGCATGAGTGAGAGCGCGGTCAGCGAGCTTGTTACACCAGCAATCTCTTACCACAGATTCCAGTTAATCTTATAATGGATATGTGTGTTATTTAAACAAACGATCGGGGAAATAAACGGCTCTTGTCCACGAGTCTCATTGATAGAGCCCGTGGTGAGCTGGATGTAGCTCTATCAATGAAAGCTAGCTAGCCTCGTCTGAACGAGACCTCTGAAATTCACAAAAATGCATTAAATCGAAATTGGACACAAGTTTTAGCTGTGTAAGACCTTAGGGTAGCTGTAATATAAGTGGTGTGATGAAATTCCAAGTGTAAATATAGTTATGCCGAAAGTGTAGTTAGCTAGCCGCGATCTTTAGCTACCCATGGGGTTGAAGGGACACTAGCAGCTAACAAAACCCCTCGAATTCACAAAAATGCATTAAATTGAAATCGGACACAAGTGTTAGCTTTGTAAGACCTTAGGGTAGCTGTAATATAAGTGGCGTGACCACTAAACGGAGCCCCGGTAGTCCAGTAACCCAGAAACGGTGACTTTGACCTGGGTATGGAGCCCAGGCTCATCAGACTGTGTGGAGCTTATGAAGTCCGACACGTCTTACAAAATTTGCAATTAGCCATCAAATTTCGTACAACGGCCCATATTTGAGCTTTATATAGTTGATTTCTCGCATAAAAAAGTCTCAGAAGTGAATTTAATAATGAAATAGCAGACAAACAATCTATGACATTGCAATCTGAAATATAAGACCTGCTGTTTCATCTCCAATGTATGTGTATGTGGTTCGCTCAACCAATCAGCGCGCAGCTCATCTAAATATTCATGAGCATACCATATTTGGAAGAAAAGCTCTTGTTCTAAATAGGGCCATATTCACAGGGTAACTAAGGGTCCATAGAATAACACTCGGGCCATTTTCAGCCCAACCAATGTTACATATCCTGTTAGGAGACCTTAAAGCGTAACTCTCGCCAAAATGCAATCTAGGGTCTTTTTGTGAATGTACCTGAGTCAAACTTTCGGTTAAAAGCATATTTAGGACAGAATCACCACTTTTAAGATTTACCGTATTTTCGTTTTTCGGTCAAATGGCCTTTTGAATGGGAGTGCTAGGGCCCCTTTATACACCAAAATAGCTTTCTCAAAATAGCTATATTTAAAAACACAACATTAGACTTTGCTGCCAAGTATTAATAGGGCTTACTAAACACATAAAGCATTGACAAGATTGGTTGAGTACCCAGAGTTTACTAAAAAGAAAGGTTTTGAACAACTCACCGTAGCTCGTTGTTTCCGACCGCAGCCATTTTATCAGTCAAAAACAATCAATTTCCGAATACAACATAACAGGGTGGAAAGTAAAGATGGAAAGCTCCTAAAGCTTAGTTCCATATAAATGCATGGATTATTTCTTGTTTTGTCATTATTAAAAAACAATATTGACCTTGTAGTTGAAAAATAAGCCTCATATGGAGTCCGTTCATTCGCATTCGGATATCGACTCGTTTTGACTGCCGAGGTGGTAGCGGCCGGAAACAACAAGAGCTACGGTGAGATGTTCAAAACCTTTCTGTTTAGTAAACTCTGTGAACACAACCAATCTTGTCAATGCTTTTGTTAAGGTGTAGAGCCCCTTGTGATACTTGGAGCAAAGTCTCATGTTGTGTCGAGCCTTCTTAGTGTTTTAAAAATAGCTATTTTGAGGCTAGCATAAAAGTGGCCCTAGCACTTAGTTTTTCGGTATTTGACCGAAAAACAAAAATACGTCAAATCTTAAAAGTGGCGATTCCGTCCTAAATATGCTTTTAAACAAAAGTTTGACTCAGGTACATTCACAAAAAGACCCTAGGTTGCATTTTGGCGAGAGTTACGCTTTAAGGCACAGTGTGAAATACCCTACATAATCATTCTATCCCCCCTTTAACAGCTCAGTGCCCCGTAACAGCCTTCCAATCAGGTGCATACCAGTGGCCAAATCAAGGTATCGTATATCTAGATATATTATTCTCTTCCCAGTTAAAAGACCTAGTTAATTTGGATCCACTATTGACTAAAATCTCTTGTGATGTTAATAGATGGCCGACTCTCAATTTCTCAATAGCAGGGAAGGTCAATGTTATAATAATGGTTTGTGTTCCCAAGCTGAACTACCTTATCCAATCTCTTACTCTGGTGTTTCCTCTGTCAAATTTTTATGGTTTGACAGGATAAATAAGACGTTTATATGGAATGGTAAAAAAAAAAAAAGTCTAGATTTGAATAAATTGTAAAGACCGATTGATGGAGGAAGTTCTATCTCACACAGGCTCAGCCCTCTACTGGACTCTATGGGTAATACTCTCCTCTCTAATCCTGAGAATGCATTCGCACACTAAAATTTTCATAAATGTAGCCGTCCAATTAGGACATGCCTATGCGCCACAGTATATAAGCCTGGTGTAACTCAATAAACACAGTTTATCATTCTTTTTTTATATTGTAGTATGGTCCTTAAAATGTGTACATGTATCATACCATCACAGTGGTCTCCAGCCAGAGACAGGATGAAGCCGGGCCCACACTGACACAGAAATGAGCCGTCAGTGTTCTGGCAGTGGCCCCGGGTACAGATCCGCTCATCCTGGCACTCATCCACATCTGAAACAGGACACACAAAGGAGCCACTGCATCACACAGGCACAATGCAAAAGGGATTTTACTCACATGTCGACACACACTTCAGTTTCTGAACAGTAGGTAAATTACATATTACATATTGTTTATGTAGAGTAAATGTGTTGATCTAGATCCATGGATTCCAACAGCTCCAGGGGAACTCTTTATTAAAGGGGTGATAGAATGCAAAACTGATTTTACCTTGTCATAGTTGAAAAATGACAGTTTGGTGGGTAACTAGGACATACATAGAACCTCAAAATCCCATTGACACCTCTTTCCTCTGCAAATCTCACAATTGGAAACTGCCTCTGAAAATGGGCGATACTCAACAAGCCGTCTAGTTGACATCAACTCAGCAGCTCCTCATTTGGCTCTAGTCTCTCTCTTTGTCACACCCCAACATTTACATAGGCTACACAACTGACTTGAGATCAGTTAGTCTTCTGAATCTAGGTCGGGCAGATCTCAGAAATTGTATACATTGTTTATCTGCTATTTTACCATTCAATTCACTTCTGAGACTTTTTTATGCGAAAAATCAAGTATGTAGAGGTCAAATATGTGCCGTTTTACGAAAATTGATTGCAAATTTTGTCCGACTGTGTGTCGGAGTTCAGCGGCCGGTGCTGCCTGTGTTGCTGCCTCGCCGCCTGGCCTGCCTTCCTTCACAGACCCCGGCCTGCTGTGAGGTAAATGGAGCTCCGTCACGGCTGGCAGCCCACGGCACTCCATACCCGCGCAAAGTCACCGTTTTGTGGGTTAATGGACTACCAAACGCCGCTGCCTGGACAGAGCTCCAGGGCCTGCAGTTCCCCTCTTCCTGCTAAATGCCCTGTGTCTGTGAGTGAGAGCGTGGTCAGCGAGCTTGTTACGCCAGCAATCTCTTACCAGTTCCAGTTAATCTTATAATGTGTGTAATTATAATGTGTTGAGTTATTTAAACAAACGATCGGTGAAATAAACGCCTCTTGTCCGCGAGTCTCATTGATAGAGCCTCTGGCTGGATGGAGCTCTATCAATGAGAGCTAGCTAGCCTCCTCTTAGAATTCCTCTAAAATTCACAAAAATTTATAAAATTGAAATCGGACAAGTGTTAGCTAAGCTTTGTAAGACATTGGGGTAATAAATGTAATATACATGCCGTGACGAAATTCAAACTGTAAATATACTATAGTTATGCCGAAAGTGTAGCTAGGTAGCTAGCCGCAATCGTTTCCGATTGTATTGAACTGGACACATAGCTGCTAGCTGCTCCTCAACAAGACCCCTCGCCTTCATAAAAATGCCTTAAATTGCAATCCAACCTCTGACCATCCGCTCTGTCACTTATGAAAATGTCAAAGGTATTTGTGTGGTGTTGACTGTGCTTCAGGGCTAGGGTTTGCTACCAAGACAGCACGACACCCACTCGTTGAACCTATTTTAGCGATGTCACCTTGTTCTGAGAGCTAAGCTGTAACTTTTGTGGGTAATGTTGTCCACAACTGATGGCCAGAGCTACTAAAATAAAACCCAAATTGTAATAAACGTAATAAAAAGGGGGGATTAAGAATTAAAAATGGAATACGGACTGAAGGGTTGACTGTCTTAGCAAACATTTCCATAAAGAAAACGGAAACCTCTATTACATGAGCATGAAAAGGAGGCTTGGCACGGTCGGGGATGCATTTCCACTGATCTCTGGAAACTAGATCATTGGTCTTCTGGTGGTAAGAAAAGGCCTAGATCAAAGTTCATTTGAAGTCTGTTTTCATACCAGCAAACAGGAAATAAACTCTGATTTATATATGATGGGTGAATGAGGTCTGCAATAAAAAGAGTCAATACTAGGCAACAAGAACTCCATTCATGAGAGACATGTGCAAGATCTGGAACCACTTTAGAATATATAAATGCATGCACGCACGCACGCAGGCACGCACAAACACTGTCTTTCTCATCTCCTTCTCTGAACGCATTAGGCTGCACATTATGTCCATTATTCCATCTCAAAAGTTCAGTATAATTTAAAAGTAGTAGTGGGGCAAAGGCATGGTTTGAAATATGGTTCCCAGTAGCTTCTCCGAAAAAGCCACATTTGGAGCTCTAAAATATTGTAATTTATAAAATACAATAACTGTTTTATTCCGTAAAGATTCATATTTTCCTGTATATGTGTTTCAAACATGTAGTGTTTCAATAATTTATCCATAGGGTGTTGACACAGTTTAATGCATTAGTTATAAGAGTAGCGTATCTTCTTTAGGGATTGCTCGGTGCGTAGTGTGTGTGCTTGAGATTACTGTAACAATTAATTTCATTGCACACAACAACATTCCATGACTATTCCAAACCTTTCAAGGATTTTACTAATTCCATGCCTTTACCAGGCCTTGAAAACCAGATTGTGAAATTCCATGACTTTTCCAGGTTTTCCATGACCGGACAGTTCGGATTGGCTGCCACACCTTCCCCAATCTAATGTTGAACACCAGAGCACCCCAGGGCTGTGTGTTCAGCTCCCTCCTGTTCAGCCTGTACACCCACTACTGCACCCCCCAAAATGTGGAAAACAAGAGTGAAAAGGATGTATGGTAGCAAAGTCTGGTTGTTGGTTGGTTGACTTTATTTGCACTAGAGTGTAATGACAAATTTTTTAGGATTCCAAAATATTTTTAAAAAGTCCTGAGCCTGTTTTTGTATTGGTTTTATTAATAGATACCTTGGTTGCATATCCACATCCATATAAACCTCTCAAATAAGTCATAATCTGATCCCTCATCCTCCACAGCTGAGGAGAAGAGATTTAATTGTAGCTCTGGGGAAACAACCATCAGTCCTGTTTGCCCTCACAGCCCTAATTCAGTATCATTTTGGTGGGTGGGGAAGGCTGCGTTGAAATGGCAGGAAACCACGTAATGACAGAGTGCCTCAAATGTATATCCCAATAAGGGGGACTAAGGAGGGTGGTGCAGACGCTGGTAACAATGTGGTCACTGGTCTCGTCCAAGATTCCACTGACTTATAATTGTATTAGTATGCGCTTGTTCCTGTGCAGAGTTCATGTCTGACCAAGTGTTGACCAGTGCCATAGGCTGTGGTTGTACATGGCATACACAGTGTCCTAATGCTTCACCTTGTTTTGACATGAAATGTGAATGTGTGTGCTCTGCAAGTTTAAAATATTTCAATTTAGGGACCGTTCGGTATTTATGGAATGGACCACCAGAAAAAAATAGGGGAAGGTCATGTCTTTGTTGATGGGAGGGTCATCCAATTTGTTTTAGTCTAGGGGGGAGGGTCACCCAACTTTTGTATTCATGAGAACAGCAACATTTCAAAGTGGCTTGTTTGGTGCATATTTATCCATGTAGCTCCATGTAGCTCTCTCAGTCTCGGCCCCTATCGCTAACAGATGGATCCCTCCTTGTTTAGTCAGACAGACAATTTGAGCTGTAGCTTTAGAGACCATGGGATTTCCCAAACTGAATAAATCCCGCTCGCACATATAAACACAAACCTTCTTTGCTAGACATCTGCTGAAAAAATAATTGTATTCATTAGCATGATTGCCGTACTGTTTAGTTCAAAACCATCCATAACACCGTACGAAAACATAGCGGAACAGACGCAAGCTTTTATTTTGACAAGTCGAAGCTCGCGGACAGCACCAACCGGGAGGGCATGAGACGGAGGGGGTCTCCAGGCTGCAGCCGTACCCGACTCAAATATCCTTTGGTCCCGGTGATTATTTGTGAAATTGTGCAAACGACAGCCTTTTCAAGGCATTTGGGAAGGAAGGAGTGGTAGCATGCAAGCTCTGAAACTGACGCTCGTCTGAGTAATGGAGTTTTGGATAATGTTCAGCTTGGGCAGTTTTACCTATGTGCTAAAATATACAATGACTGAGGACGCCTAGTGACGAGTCCATAGCAACCAGTACTGAATTTCTTATTACCTTGTATGCTTTGTTGTTGGTCTCAATGTTTTATTTCATGTGAATACTAGTTTACTAGAGGAGTAACTTAGTATTTGAAGTAATGCAGTAATGCAGGAAGTGTGCATTTAGTTCCCATGCTTATTGTGTTTCCACAACAATGTTAGTGAGTAAATCTACTGAAATGGCCCCCACACCATAATAGAGGAGTGGGATGTATAAGATGAGAATGCAGAGGTTAAGTCACATATGTTATGGCTGTAAAAAACAAAGGGCATCTGTACATCTTTGCCAAGCGCAAACAAGTACAGAAGGCATCAATATATTGCTAGGGAGGGTCATCACTTTTTTCCATATCATTTTGGAGGGTCGTCCAAAATGTATTGCTGGAGAAGGGAGGGTCGGGTCTATTTTGACTAAAGATCCCAAAACTCCTCCGGTGGCCCCAGAAATAAATAAAGAACAGTCCCTTAAAAAAAATCTTATCTTGAGGCTTTTTATGACTCCAATTAATAAAGGTATAGAGACAGGAAGAGAAAGTGAGCTGTCAGGAGGAAAATAACAGAAAGAACTGAAGTGGCTGTTCAAAATCAGCCAAGAGCCTGAGCTGTCACACACTCTGCACATGGTCAGTGCATGTGGCTGACTAGGTACGGCTACATAAACACAGAGGGTGAAAACCTATGGATAAGGAAAGGATAATATTTGAATCTGAATGCAGCTGTTAACCTTTTTATTCTTATTACAACCTTCATAATTTTTAGGACAATCTGTTTCTTCTCAATTAGGAAAATAATGATAATGATAATAGTACTTAGCGTTATAATCGTATTGAAAATGTTCCAGCTGGTGTTGTTTGGTGTGTTCACAAGTTGCACTCACACCTTTCCGTCCATTGCCAGTCACCTGACATCCTGTCTTGGGCGATGCTAAGCGCCGGACGGAGCCACGGTGCCTCTGCTAAATAGCCTCAGGAAGGAACTTGTTTGGGTGCAACATGTGTACCTTCAAAAGTAGTTTTAGTTGTGCAAAAGAAAATTCAGATTGGACAGATAGTCTAGCTAGCTGTCTGGATTTACCCTGCAGAGATCTGAGGAGCAGTTAACCATAGTCCTCACAAATCCACCAGAGTTTAGAACGCCAACACAAAAGAGGAAGGGGACGGAACTCCGGCTTAAATGAAAGACATCCGGAGGAATTTCCGGCGGCACCTGACCGATCCCGGAAATGGAACGTCGTGAATACAGACTACCCTGGTCCTGGCCCTGACTCTGGCCCTGCCCACCTACCTGCACCTGCCTGTATATACCTTCACTGGGCATAAATCATTGAAAGGCAGCAGTCTGTCTGCATTGGGTCCTATCCCTGTTGGTGTGTCTTTATTTCCCAGGGTATGGGCAAAGTGGAAAAAAGAAAAAGACAACTCACTTATGTAAAAAACACATTTAAAACATTAAGGGCCCTATGTTGCACCCAAGGGGGTAAGCTTCGCTTCAGAACTCGAACCTCCGATGGCACCATTTTGTTGCTACAAAGGTATCACCTACTGTTAGAATTCCACTGACCACCATTTTTTTTTTACGTCACTTGACTGCGAATAACTTTACATCTGAAGTGTTTAAAGGGGTGATAGAATGCAAAACCGATTTTACCCTGTCATAGTTGAATAACGACAGTTTGGTGGGTAAATAGGACATACATAGAAGCTCAAAATCCCACTGACACCCCTTTACTATGAAAATCTCATATTTTGAAACTGCCTCTGAAAACGGGCGAATCCCAACAAAGCTGAGTTGCTTGCGCAAGCATCTCAAAATCCGGAACCTTAAGAGAACAGTCACGCCCCAATATTTACATAGGCTACACAACTGACCTGAGATCAGGTAGTCTTCTGAATCTAGCTAGGTCACGCAGATCTCTGCTATTCCATTACAAAATTCACTTCTGAAACTTTTTTATGCGAGAAATCAACCATATAAAGCTCAAATATGGGCCGGCTTTACAAAAAGGATGGCTAATTGCAAATTTTCTCCGACTGTGTGTCGGAGTTTAGTGCCGGTGTTGGTGCTGCCTGGTTGCTACATCCCGCCCTGACCGCGTGTCAGCGAGCTTGTTACGCCCGCAATCTTTTACCGCAGCCCGCAGGTTCCAGTTAATCTTATAATGGGTATGTGTGTTGAGTTATTTAAACAAACAATCGGGAAAATAAACGCCTCTTGTCCGCGAGTCTCATTGATAGATCCGCGGTGAGATGGAGTCCATCAATGAGAGCTAGCTAGCCTCCTCCTAACTCTGACATTCACAAAAATACATTCAATTGAAGTGTTAGCTAAGATTTGTAAGACCTTGAGGAACCTGTAATATTCATGCCGTGACGAAATTCAAACTGTAAATATACTTTAGTTATGCGAAAGTGAGCAAGCTGCGATATTTCCCCATTGTAATGAATGGGACATATAGCAAGCAGCTGCTCCACCTACAAAGACGCCTTGCGTTCATAAAAATGCCTTAAAATCAAATCGGACACAACGGTTAGCTTTATAAGACATTGGGGAATGATGCTGTATAAGTGGCGGGGAAATTCAAACTGTAAATATAATTTAGTTATGGCGACAATGTAGCTAGCTAGCTGTGGTATTTCCCCATTGTAATGAATGGGACATATAGCAAGCAGCTGCTCGGTCCTACAAAGAGCTACGCGTTCATAAAAATGCCTTAAAATCAAAATCGGACACAACGGTTAGCTTTATAAGACATTGGGGAATGTGTTGTATAAGTGGCGATCGAAATTCAAACAGTAAATATAATTTAGTTATGGCGAAGTGTAGCTAGCTAGCTGCGGTATTTCCCCATTGTAATGAATGGGACATATAGCAAGCAGCTGCTTGTCCTACAAAGACTCCCGCGTTCATAAAAATGCCTTAAAATCAAATCGGACACAACGGTTAGCTTTATAAGACATTGGGACATTCAAAACCGTAAATGTATTATTTATAGATATAGTTATGCCGGCAGCTGGCCGCGAGCCCGCGTATGCGTATCCACAAAGGGTGACTTTGCCCCGGGTATGGAGCCCAGCAGGCTGTCGTCTCGTCAGACTGTGTGGAGCTCCTAAAGTCCGACACGTCTTACCAAATTTGCAATTAGCCATCAATTTTTGTAAACGGCCCATATTTGAGCTTTATATAGTTGATTTGCTCCTCAAAAAGTCTCAGAAGTGAATTTGGTAATGAAACATTGCAGTGTCTGGAATATGAGATTCTGTCGCTTCTCTAATGTATGTGTATTGGGGATTCGCTCAACCAATCAGCCCGTCTCTAATGTCGCGTGCGTGGCAAGTCGCTCAACCAATCAACCCGCGCAGCTCATCTAAATATTCATGACCATACCATATTTGGAAGAAAAGCTCTTTGTTACAAATAGGGCCAAAACACAGGAATGCATAAGGGCCAATAAAATATCAACCAGGCCATTTTCAGCCCAACCAATGTTACATACCCCATTAGGAGACCATAAGGAACAGTGTGAAATACCCTATATAATCATTCTATCACCCCTTTAAAGACTCTATTTGTCCATTGTTTAGTTCTAAAGAAACACGACAATGTATAAAAGGCTCCATTACCTTGTACCTCACGTTATGGCTCCGTAGCAGACGCTTTTATAAAAATAGGCTAACGATTGTGTCATAACCAAGTGACTTACTGTCACACAGTAGAGGAATTACCGTATAGTACAGGAGAAGCTTGCAGGCAGTTTCGACTTACATTAGCTGTTTAGGTTTAATTGCTAATGTTAACTAGCATGTTAGTTAGCAATAATTAGCCTGTGCTTATGTTTTCTCCTTACATATACCTTTCAGACACGTTGCTCACGTCACATTTACGTTGTCTCCGTCAGTTGGAGGCTGCGCAGTAAAGCAAGGGATCACCGCAAAAGTGCTTACAGGGAGGTGTGTTCAGGTGCATTCTGGGCGTGCTGGTCTTACAGGGAGGTGTGTTCAGGTGCATTCTGGGCGTGCTGGTCTTACAGGGAGGGGTGTTCAGGGGCATTCTGGGCGTGCTGCTCTTACAGGGAGGGATGTTCAGGTGCATTCTGGGCGTATTGCTATCTTGAGACAGCAGAAAGTGATCGCACCATTGACCAACAAAAACCTGGTCTAAAGTCAATAACGCCAGCCCGGTCTCATGGAAGTTCGTGTAAATGTGACGTTATTTTAATCTATTGATACGTGTTCACGGAGACGTTTTTGTCGTTTTTTACGTGGTGGACAACACGAAAATGTGAACTAATGTATTTCAACGGGAAGCATATTTCGTGGCCACAGCACGAAATTGTAGGGAGTAATATAAAAAGCCGAAAATCCGCGTAGGGAGGTTGGTCGGGGTGGTGTATGGGTCAAACAACACAGGACTTTCACCCGGGCGAGCGGGGATTGCGTCCCGTTTGCGGCGCTTTGTTTCCCGGGGATGGCGTCCCTGCGTGTGGCGTTTTGTCCCGCGTGTTACTGTGGCGCGTCTCCCGGCATTTAAGGCGCCCTTTCCCCGGCGTTTAAGGCGCCCTTTCTCCGGCGTTTAAGGCGCCCTTTCCCCGTAAGTTTTTTCCTAAACCCAACCTCCGCCATCCCGTTATTGTGGGGCGTCCCCAGCGGGCCGCCTTGCGGGCGCCTCCCGGCTTATGGAGCGTCCTTTTCGGCCGCCTCCCGGCGGGTCCCCAGCGGGCCACCTCGCGGACGCATCCCGGCTTATGGAGCGACCTTTTCGGCCGCCTCCCGGCGTCCTTTCCCCGAAAAAATAATGTGACATTTACACGTAAAAAATAACGTGACAGTTACACATAAAAAATTACGTGACAGTTACACGTAAAAAACGTCTCCATGAACACGTATCAATAGATTAAGAATAACGTGGACATTTACACGAACTGCCGTGAGACCGGGTTGATAACGCAGCATTTCATTGTTATTTTACCAGCAAATTAGTAAAATGCTCCTAGGCTCGTGCACAGCGCACGCAAACTATGCTTGTTACACACACAGGGACGCACAGCAGCACACAAACATGCAAAAGATTACAAATAAAAATATTAAGGTGCAAATCCACCATCATAACAGCAATGCTCCAAGGTCCAAACACGCCTGGCTTTTAAAGAGAATGGGAGATGATCTCTGATTGGTTTATTGCATGTTATGCCCAAAACACACCTATGAATTAATGAAGACAGTAAGTACAACCCTTTTGAACCATGCTACCGGCACACAGACTCTTTTTTCCGCCGTCAAACTAGCAAAAGTGGATTTGGACACGCCCTAAACACACCTGCGCCAGGTGCTTCACGTTGTGCGCTTAGATTGTTAAAATAGGGCCCTAAGATATTCATAGTTGCTTGTCATGTGACTCTTGTCAGTCATGTGATTTCATGCAATGGCCCAACACCCACTCAGTTAAAAAGACTGGTGTGTGCCCGGAAATTTGGACAGAGGCTAAGATACTTTTACTGTCTAAGGATAATAGGAAAAAATGACAAGAGGCTGGGTACGTACCAACACAAGTGGTTCCTTCTTCATCCACGAGGAATCCCTGCGCACACACACACAGAAAACTGCCTTCTGTGTTCTTGCAGCGACCGCCAAAGCACAAAGATGGGCTTTCCGAACACTCATCTACATCTGGACACACACACCAGAGCACACAACATAGGACAACATCAGTGTACAGTTGAATGGAACCCAATGCTTAACCCCTTTATGTAGCTGAAGTTGCTAACATCCATATATATAGATATCATTTGTCATATACTGTATTTAATTTGTCATACAGATATAAACCAGGGCAGTGTCTTGTTGATGGTGAGATATTGTACTCTGTTCACCCATCAGAAGGTGCTATAATAATTATGGATGTATTTAGTGAACTGGATACTGCGTTCCACTGTGGCACCCATTCATTCATTTGAATGAAAGTTGCTCAGAGAGCATGGACACAGAGGTTGTTCAGGACTCCTTGTGTTGTCCCAATGACATCCTCTGCTGCCCCCACCACCCGCTGCAGACTCCTGTCTGGAGTCAATAATCATGTCCAGAGTCAATAATCAACCCGGTCTCATGGCAGTTTGTGATATGGTCACGTTATTGAATCTATTGAGTTGTGGACAGGACACGATAATGTTGTTTTTTTCGTGTGGTGATTACGAATTTTAAAGCAATGTATTTCAATGGGAAGCATATTTCGTGATCACAGAACGATGACGTTACGAAATAACCGTCAAAATTGTGACCTGTAAACATATCAATAAATCAAAATAACGTGACTATTTCACGACCTGGCGTGAGACCGGGTTGCAATAATCCTGTATGGAGTCAATAATTCCGAGACGAGTCCAATGCAAATCATCCATGGGTTTATCTTGAGGTGTATGACTTCTTTAATGTACATTAGAAGGTCTTGAGGAAAAAAATCTAAAGAAGTCCAGTAAACTGGAAATCAGCTCTGTGTCTTTCGTACACGGACAAATTAATTTCAAGTTACTGTTGTATCTCAACACAACTCAGTCGTAAGCAATTATCTTAGCATGATAGATGCTGTGATGGGAGCCCTGCTCTTTCTGCACAATACATACAAAGCTGGTTATTATTTAGGCCAACCAGCTGACGTGGACATGCACAAGATGACCTTTGACCTCAATAACTGGCTTTGACCACAGGACTGGACTGCTCACCTTCACAGGTGGATTGGGCGTCATCCAGGTGGTATCCTTCATCACAGTGGCAGGTGTAACCCTCTGCTGTGTTGTAACAAATCCCCTGGCCACAAATATAAGGGTTGATCTGGCACTCATCCACCTCTGGGCCACAAGAGAGAGAGAAAGAGAGAGAGAGAGGGGGGGAGGGGAAGGAAATACCAGCAGTTTTAGAACTAATAATGGGTCCCACAAAATACTATGATAAGAGCCATGAGGAAGCACAACATACTATTAATGTACCACAGGTTAAGAGCTTAACAGAAAAGCACCACAAGTTCAAAACATGCACCACAAAGCAGCCTCAAAGAATTTAGTGCAGGGTGAGTGACTGCAATGCAAGAAACTGAACAGAAAGATATTAATGTGATTCATTAGTTTCATTTCTTTATTGACAATTTACGAAAGCACACCAGTTGCCTGGTTTTCTTCATTTAGGCAGATTTCTGCAAAGCAGGTCATGAAGACAAACTCCAAAATGAGGAACTCATCTTGTCCTCTTGATACTGTGAAAGCTTCTGCATATGTCTTGTTGTTTCAGCTCTTCATGAATACTTGTCTAAAGATCAATTGGTCATGTTACCTGTTGAGTTAAGCATGCTCTGGCCCAGCTACTGTGCTGAATAATAAAAACATTTACAAGAAAACCTTTAGTACTAATAGTTTTTTTGTAAAGGAACCACATCACTTCACTTTGCAAGACTGTATCAACTTCATCACACCACAAGCTTGCCTTGTATTATGCCTGCAGTGGATGACCTAATTTGACCTTTGCAATTGGATTAAGCAATAAGGAAATAGTCGTGATTTTAGTACAGAATCAGCATACTATCATAAAGATTCAGACTCTGAAGTGATATTGCTGTGAATTGTGCTCCAACTGAGTTTAGGCTATTTTGGGTGGTTTTTCCTATAATAGCTTGCAGGTGCTGGGAAGGCTTCTTTTGAACATGTATCAACACTTTCTCTGGCGCATTCTCTGCTGCCATTATTACTGGAAGGCCTTCCTTTGCACAGTTGGCTGTCTTTACAGCCATCTGAAGGTAGCAGGTATCTGTTCCCTCTGCATCTCTAACTGGACTGATGTTTCGCCAAGTCAATTATGCACGGCATATCCGCTTGACGCATGCTTCTGGGACACAGCACGGCTGGTGGAATATCAAGCGTTGACTTGAATGGCCGCGATTGCGTGTATTCAAGCGTGTATTAAAGATATAAAATCCTGGATGACCCACAATTTCCTGATGTTAAACTCAAACAAAACTGAAGTTATTGTGATGGGACCAACGCACCTCCGAACTTCATTATCTAAAGATATAGCTATTCTGGATGGTATTTCCCTGGCCTCCAGCACTACTGTCAGAAATTTAGGAGTTATTTTCGATCAGGATATATCCTTCAATGCCCACTTAAAACAATTCAATTCAATTTTATTTATAGTATCAAATCATAACAGAGTTATCTCGGGACACTTTACAGATAGAGTAGGTCTAGACCACACTCTATAAATTCTAAAACCCCAACATTTACAGCAATTCCCTCAAGAGCAAGCATTAGCAGTGGCTATTGCGACAGTGGCAAGGAAAAACTCCCTTTTAGGAAGAAACCTCGGCAGAGCCAGACTCTTGGTAGGCGGTGTCTGACGGGGCCGGTTGGGGGTGTGATGAACAGTGGCAAATAATAGTCACATTAAAGATAATGGAACAGTGACTTTGAAGGTCATCGTGGAAGTTCATGTCATAGCAGGGCACATCGTGTCATACTGAGTAGTGCAGTCTCCTGCAAGAAGAAACATAAGGACTCCGGGGAGTAAACTCTCCAGAGCTAGGTTAGTAACAAGCATTTCTGGGACAGGATGCATACAAAAGGAAACAAGTAGAGATGAGAGAGCAGCTCAGTGTGTCACAGGAAGGAAGGAACTTCCCCGGCAGTCTAGAATTATAATAGCATAACTAAGAGAGGCAGGTTAAAGAGAGGTGCCTGGTCGGGCTAAAACTCTCCCCAACCGGATTGGGCTGTACTGGTCTGCCTCCCTCTACTCTCGCTATATTACGGATTATATAATAAATAAAACTGATGACTACGAAGAGGAGCAGATGGGCCGGGTTAGGTGGACGCTGCAATTCCTCACTCCCTAACTATAAGCTTTATCAAAGAGGAGGGTTTTCAGTTTACTCTTAAATGTAGTGACGGTGTCTGCCCCTCGAACCCAAAGTGGGAGCTGGTTCCACAGGAGCGGAGCCTAATAGCTGAAGGCTCTGGCCCCCAGTCTACTTTTAGAGACTCTAGGAACCACAAGTAGCTCTGCATTCTGGGAGCGTAGTGCTCTACTAGGACAATAAGGTACTAAGAGCTCTTCTAGGTATGATGGTGCTAGACCATTTAGAGCTTTGTAGGTCAGGAGGAAGATTTTAAATTCGATCCTAGATTTCACAGGAAGCCAGTGCAGAGAAGCCAATACAGGAGAAATATGATCTCTTCTCTTAGTTCTCGTCAGAACACGTGCTGCAGCATTCTGGATCAGCTGGAGAGTCTTAAGGGACTTATTTGAGCAACCTGATAGTAAGGAATTGCAGTAGTCTAGTCTAGAAGTAACGAATGCATGGACTAGTTTTTCAGCATCGTTTTGAGACAGGATATTCCTAATTTTGGCAATGTTACAAAGATGGAAAAAGGCTGTTCTTGAGGTTTGTTTTAAGTGGGCATTGAAGGATATATCCTGATCGAAAATAACTCCTAAACAAACCTCAAGAACCTTAGAGAACCTCAAGAGAACCTCAAGAGAATTCTCTGCAATTCCCGGCCGCGTCCTGCTGCGTCCTGCTGCGTCCTGCTGCGTCCTGCTGCATCCGCCGCATCCACCCTTGCTCTGCAGCGCCACGTTACATCCCGCAACGCCCTGCTGTGATGTTCATATGCACAGAGTAGTCAGGATCCGGTATAGGAGACTGCACTACTCAGTATGACACGATGTGCCCTGCTATGACATGAACTTCCACGATGACCTTCAAAGTCACTGTTCCATTATCTTTAATGTGACTATTATTTGCCACTGTTCATCACACTCCCAACCGGCCCGTCAGACACCGCCTACCAAGAGTCTGGGTCTGCCGAGGTTTCTTCCTAAAAGGGAGTTTTTCCTTGCCACTGTCGCAATAGCCACTGCTAATGCTTGCTCTTGAGGGAATTACTGGAATTGTTGGGGTTTTGGAATTTATAGAGTGTGGTCTAGACCTACTCTATCTGTAAAGTGTCTCGAGATAACTCTGTTATGATTTGATACAATAAATAAAATTGAATTGAATTGATTGCTCGTGGGAGTCGGTGCGTGTCCGGAAGGCAGCACAATAGGAGTTAGTTTGTTCTCGGAATATTGCCCCCTTCCGTAATGTTTTTTTTAACGTTTTACCTAATACGCCATTATAGGTTAGCTAGTTAGCTTGCTAATTACCAAGTTAGCAAGCCAACGAGCTAGGACTGAAATTTTGACTATTAGATCATAGCCACTAGTTAATAGCTGACTAATGTGTTAGCGGTTAGCCCATCAGCTACAGTAGTTTCACAAGGGCACCACCTAGGTCATGAGGATGCGTGGATGAATTCGACTGTGCTTGTTTCTGTGTGACCAAGCCTTAATGAGAAGATCAGTTTTAAGTAATATTCAATCAGTATTGGACTGAGAAAACTCCATCCACTGATAAAGACTGTGAAATGTGAGAGAAAGCCCCCAAAATAGCTAATAGCTATTTGGTCCTTGAACTGTTTTTGGTCAAACTGCTGAGAATGTATTTAAAAAATCCATACCAACGATTTCAAATGAACTGTTACAATTAAGATCAATATCAAGTCATCTTTGCGCATCCAGCACAGAGGTACAAATTACGTATAACCCTAGCTTAGCACAAAGAGTGGAGACAGGAGGAATCAACTAGCCAAGCTTTATCAAAAGAGAAGAATTATGGCTCCCAACGACTCCAAAGCTGTCTTATTAAACAAGGCTGTTGGTATGGCAACATTTGCTAACCGTAACACTATCACAAAATGAAGGCGCCATACTGCTAAAAATATCAGAGTGAAAATACATTCCTACAGCAGAAGAGACATAGGAAGTGCTAAGGAAGACACCAGAAGTCTTACCAGCTGACTGGGTGGGGGCGATGTCCTGGCCTGCGTTAGATGGCAGGATCTCCACTGGTTCAGGTGGAGAGCTCCTCTCAACAACCTCTACCAAATCAAAAAATACACAGTAAAATACATTAATTCCATCCAGTTTATGTTTAAGTAAGTCAACATGTGTTTTCCACCAAACATGTTTTTTTCTTCTTCTATTATTTATGGGCCAAGGTGCAGTCTCAACAGATTAGTTTTTCATCTGCAATAAAACGTGGATTGTACGGTCCTGCTTTCCTTCAAAAAAGTAATGCCATGCTTTCATCCTGTCACTTTTACACAAGAGTCATATCATTTTCTTAATTATGTTTGCATATTTTATAATCTCCCCGAACCGATGACTGCTATACTTTATTTTCTTCTGCCTGTTTATGTCTCTCTATGTAAAGACTACTTTCACTGTGATAATCTGTTCTCAGCTGTCTCAATAAGTATGTACAGTCCAATGTGGCCTTTTCAGAGGGATTAGGGACCATTGGCCAACTTTTTCTGATTGAATGTGTTGAATGAAAGGTCAGGGAGGGATGTCACCAAAATATTCTGTGTCATAATCTGAGTACCTTGAATATCCCTGCCAAATTCTGTGGCAATCTAGGGAGTGGTGGCTGAGATACCTTGCCCTACATAAAAAACAGACAGACAGATGCAGACAAATTGACGTTGCCATCCTTCACTGATGACATGGTAATTTTGTGAATGGAAATGCACTGATGATGACAAAGGTTAAAGGAGAATGACCAGACTCCATCACAGGAAGGCTACAGATAGGCAAAGAAGACTACTTCAGTACTGTGCAGAAGGGCTGAATATTCAGCTTGTTAAACCTCTAAGTAGAGTAGAAGATTTGGGTACCATCTTCAGCAGCTATCAGGAGAAATGTGAGGCGACAGCTGTCAGAATCACCCAAACTGAATCTCAGAAAACTGTTCTGGTTCTGGTCATGCTGATGATGATAGGGTTAAAATATGGTCTGTGGTGCTGCACTTACAGTATAGGGAGTAGATTGCATAGATTATACCTTTAATACCAGCTGATCGATAGCACAGCACACCTAAGCACTGTTGCTGACCAGGTAAGTTCCAGAAAACTAGCCTGCCATGTAACAACTATAGACTGTAAAAGTAATGGATGTAGCAGCAGTGACGTCAGCCATTGGTTTGTGGACTGCCGTTCTGACGCCTTGACGTTGGCAATTTTCGCCGTCGCCAACATGGTTTTTGGGAGTCAGAAGTGACCATATTTGAACTAAAGGGCGGAGCCGAGGAACATGACGTGGATACGCCAGCGTTGTTCATGGTTGTGCTAAGCTAAATGCTAAAGATGGAAAGTTGCTGATTTTCAACCCTTCTGAAGTGAGTCATCCAGCAGAGATTTACCGGCGGGTACTGGAGAAATGTATCTGCATGTACAGCAGAACAGAAAATCTGCAGACTTTCCCTTAAGTTATAAAGTTATAAAACCAGTGAAAAGTAGGCTCATTTTCTCATGGACTTCTATAGAAACTGACTTCTTTTTAAAAACAGAGGAGTCGCCCCTGCTGGAAGTTAGAGAGAATGCAGCTTTAAGGAGCTTCAGCGTTCAAGTAAGTCTCGCTGCAGCCCGCGGGAAGGCCTTGTTTGTAGAAACGTGTGGAAAAAATGCTGTAAACTAAGAATGCTTTCAAAAATAGAAATAATGATTGCTTTTTATCAATTTACAAAATGCAAAGTGAGCGACCAGAAAAACGGGTTGTTGGCCAAAGGACTGGAGAGTGGTACAATAATGAATGTCTGCAGGCAACAGTGAAGCATGGTGGAGGTTCCTTGCAAGTTTGGGGCTGCATTTCTGCAAATGGAGTTGGAGATTTGGTCAGGATTAATGGGGTCCTCAATGCTGAGAAATACAGGCAGATACTTATCCATCCGGCAATACCATCAGGGAGGCGTATGATTGGCCCCAAATTTATTCTGCAGCAGGACAACGACCCCAAACATACAACCAAGGTCATTAAGAACTATCTTCAGTGTAAAGAAGAACAAGAAGTCCTGGAAGTGATGGCATGGCCCCCACACAAGCCCTGATCTCAGCATCATGCAGTCTGTCTGGGATCACATGAAGAGACAGAAGGATTTGAGGAAGCCTACATCCACAGAAGATCTGTGGTTAGTTCTCCAAGATGTTGGAACAACCTACCAGCCCAGTTCCTTCAAAAACTGTATGCAATTGTACCTAGAAGAATTGATGCTGTCTTGAAGGCAAAGGGGGGGTCACACCAAATATTGATTTGATTTAGATTTCTCTTCTGTTCATTCACTGCATTTTGTCAATAGATGAAAATAAACTATTAACCCTTCCATTTTTGAAAGCATTCTTAGTTTACAGCATTTTTTCATACCTGCCCAAAACTTTTGCACAGTACTATATATATATATATATATATATATATATATATATATATATATATATATATATATATATACATACACACACACACACACACACACACACACACACACACACACACATAAATTCTCTGTTTTTGCTCTGTTTTTGCCTGTATAACCGCTGCACACACATCTGCACTGAAAATGTATCTCCCTTGTGGCTGCTAGATGGATGACAGACACATTAGATTTTCTGTTGTTTGAACAGTTTAGTATAAGTTTACACTGATATTCGTGATGGGTAATCCTATAAGTTATATAAATCTATGATCGTATAAGAATCAATCTGGCTTTATCTTTTATAGAGGTCTAGAAAGTAGAGAGGCCTCCAGAAAACTGGCAGCTCCATCAGTAAAAGAGCTCTGCTGTTCTGAAAGCATGGCTGTGGTTTGAAATGATAAAACACTTGAAGAAGATATACAAATGGCAGTACTAAAAAATAAATGAATGAATATATGAATTACTACTTCTTTTAATGCCGGTGTAAAGATGACATTTTAGGACTTCTCAGATTAATGTTATCAGCAACGGACTTCTCTGTACTCTCAGCAGTCTGAGCTGCACTTCGTCCTTAGCTGTACATTCTCACACTTAAGCACACATTAGCATGCGTTCTCTCTTTGTGTTTTTCTCAAATGTTTTGCTAAAATTATAAGTGTGCTAATGTTAACATTACAGCACAGCTGGACCTGACAAACTAAAAAGTGCTCTGAGCTTGACAAGCGGGGTCTGAGATGTCCTAAACTGCCCACCGTAGCACAAAGGTTCAAGGGAAGTGAAGCAGACACCTGGGTAGGCTGCCTCGATCTTGACAGTAGATACACCCGGAGATAGCTGGGGCAGGATAGGTTCAACTACTGGCCTATCACTAACCACAGGAACTACCAGCTCCTTCGAAGAAAAGACACAGACAAGAAATCCAGATGGACAAGTTCCATTATTTCAGCTCTGTACACTGCTTCTATCATGCAATACAGGTGTTGCTATGAAGCATAAGCATTAGCATTCAGCTTGCATGACCACTGACTGCAGTTTAAAAACAGGGCAAAAATAAACAGCTCAGCGAGCAAGCCAGAGAGCAAAAGATACCGGCCACTTCTGCATAGACTTCTGTCTGGAACTTAATTGGGACAGTGTCAAGGATTTCTATGTAGTTTATGTATACATAAACACATTGAAGCTTTACACACTGCTCAGTGCTGACCAGCTCAAAGTCATGCAGCAACATTGCTGACTTCATGCAAATGTGATTGTGCAACTCTTCAGAATCTGTGTGCATGCAAACTCCTACTACATCTTTACTCTCTGAAGCGCCCAACCTACCTCATCTGGTGCAGCTGTTGCTACTGAACACAGAAAAAAGAACAGTTTTAATTTTGTGACATAATTATGTAACTATCTCTAGTAGTTGACTATCAGTATATCATCTTGTGTGGGGGATTTCCGGACAATGTCCATACCTACACATCTGATATGCACACAGCTTATGTGTGCAGGTTAGAGTTTTATTAGCTGATCGTGAGAAGACAGTTTACAAAATAAAATAAAAACTAATCCTAAAATAATAATTATTCTGTGATCACAAGAAAAAGCTAACGACCAGATATTACCCATTGTTATCCCTTTACTAAATGCCATATCATTAGTCACAGACCAAGGTTTCCAAGGTTTAGACCACATTCTTAGGTCTAAAATATAACACCAGAGAAGCTTAGCAGCATGTTGGACTGGGTCTGGGTCTGGCTTTGGCTAAGATGTTGCAGAATTTCTCCTTCCTGTTGTGGCTGACCCTGACCCTGAATACTAACAGAAGGGGGAAGCTCCTCTCCATCTCTCAGCTAGGTTTACTCTCGCTCTCTTCTGACGGGTTGTGGCCTGGCCTGTGTTTGGAGGGAATGTGAAGTGAGTCAAAGCAATTTAATCTTTGTCATCTATAAACAAGTGTAACGTGGGGAATGTTGAAGATTTGGGTCCCTAATCACATGAAAGACAGATCATAGATCAGGGTTTCTAGTGTTACCTGGGAGCTGTCATTTGCAAAAGTGAGATTGCTGTTCATCCCACAGTGTAGACATTTGTCACTGGGACTCTGGCACTGTGAGGCTGATACATTAAGACCACAGAGAGTTGGTGGTGGGTGGGGGGAGCTTACTTCTTAATCATTCATTGAAGAAAAGCACAGAAATGCATTACACACGTCTCCTTCAACATCCCCTATGCCTAATGCAATCCATCAAAGGTGCTGATTTCTTTGACAGGGCATTGACTTTCCACTCAGGGGGCATGCTCCGCTGAAAGACGTCCAGCTGAAAGGTGATGATGCCTCCCCATGATCAACCTAAATCAAATGAATGTCTTTTGCAGAGTTTCCTCTATGTTGATTTGACCGTGGTGGCCCCCCACGGCAACATTTCTGCCCCCCACAGTATCAGAAATAGGGCTGCATTGTTAGAGTGCATGTCGGAGAACGTTTGTATTTTAGGTGCATTATTTCCATGCTGAAGTAGTTATGCATTAAGATAAAGTAATTAATAATGGATTGTTGTTATTTGCTACAGAATGCTTAGCCTATATGTCAAAATTAAAGTTGGCCTGTATAGTAACTCAAAAAATACAGTTCAATCACAACTGAAAATATGCCTCATTATGTGTGTGAATAGAGGTGAATAAATATATTAGTTTATGTTGCAGCAAAGTGTCTGTTCCGTTTCATGGGGGGGGGGTTCTGACCTGCCCCCACTGCTAAAAAAAAATCCTAAAGGAAACACTGTTATACTAGCAACAGGCCATATGAATCCATCCACTTCTTAAAATCCAACAAATCACCTAAATGGAACCCAATGGAAATTGTAGTGGTTCTTGATTGATTAATCTGACAGAAAACATATCACAAACCATTGATAATCAGTTTATAGTTTAAAGATATTTCTACCTGAGTCCTAATGTATTGTGAGACACGATAGTCACACATAACCAAGTCAATAGCAAAATTTCATCATGGCTACCAGAGAATAGAGACTCAGTTGCTGACCAGAAAATAAAATGAAATAGAAAACAATAAGTGTAGAGTTTAGTTTGGTGTGCATTATTCCTGAGAACCTCTTTGCATTTTGGCATTGGACTTTCAGTTCACAGCCAGTCATTTAGATCATTAATCAAGCAAAGATGCCCAACATTTGCTGATTCTTGCTTCTCAAATGTGAGAATTTGCTGCTTTTGTCCGTTTGAAAACTGAATATTATTGGCTTTTGCTGGTTACACAAAACAAGCAGTTTAAAAATGTCACATCATCATAATAATTAGCCAAATTCAACCGTCCAGACTTACATAAACCATAGTACTATACTTGTCTCATGTCCTAATGTCTGTATGTTTTATCACCGTCCAAATGTCCAATGGACAATTCTTGGAATATTTCATTGCACCAATTGACCTGTGTTTTTGTTTTGTTATTGCACGAACAGAAAAGAAAAATGTCAGATTGGACCCACAATTTCACTTTTGTAAATTAATTAAAACGTTAATTATCAAATTATTCCTTAGTTGGTGCTCTTCTCTGCTGCCTCTTTGTGTTGAATTAAAGTACTGAAGCCTAATCTCATTTGTGTTCTGACAGAAGACAGACTGCTATTTATGTAGTGGCTCTAATTAGATCAGTTCTCCAGCCCGGCGCCAGCATCAGCCATGTTTCTGTCATGGTGACTGTTTTTTTGTATGAGCAAAGTGTGCAAACTGTTCTGTTGTTAGCTGCAAGAACCAACACAGTCTTCATGTAGCCTACTCCCATCATCTGAGGAACACAATCCAGTGGATTCAATTTACCTTTGACTGAAATGTCCCCACAACAACTGGTAAACTTTTTCTTAACAAGGGTTAGTACAAAGCAGGATTAACTTCAAAACACTTCAGACAATTACTTTTGTGAAGTTCTGACACAAAACTATATTGTTACATATCCTTGTACATTTCTAAGTGGCTATACAGAAAACGCAGAAACGGTGTACAAGAAGGGCCAGAGCCGGTTCTACTTTCTGCAGAGGCCCTGGCTTAGCTGTGTCTGCAGTACCCTGCTGAGGATGTTCTACCAGGCCGAGACTTTTGACTTTAACTTGTGATAGTGAGCAAAAGGTGAGAGACAAAACAAGAAAATGTGGCAGGCCACACATAAGGTCGCTAAACTCAAATGTTGTTCTTCTCTGGATTTCTTTGCTATTAAAAGTAAACTACTAAACCAAGAACATCATCTCATCTACAGCTTGTATAAAATACTGCTATGTTGCTTATTAAAACAGAAAGGAGAAGTCTTTATACTGGCAGCTTACTGCTTGCAGCATTGATGGTGAACTTTTATTATGAGTTGGTCTCAAAGGAAATGTAAAGTTTTTGACATTCCAAACACAGAGATGGATTTACTTAATTGATATATATAGAAATAAATTCCAAAAGTCTAGACTGAAGGCCAGAGGACACAGCTTTTGCAGTGTGGTCCCCCAAGCAATATATAGTTATATAACTTAAATATTAGAACGAATATGTCTGCCAAGTTGAGCAGTTCAGGTATCTTGGGATCCTATTCACAAGTCATGATAAAAAACATGTGAGATTGACAGCCTGTTAGGAGTCTCAGCTGCTGTGATGCAACCTTGGCTGTTTAAGATATCTATCTGCAGGAGTTGCCAAACATGATAATGAGTAAGGAGTTCAAGAGTTGCGAATGGCTGTGGTTTTGAGCCGCAGATCTGTTTCTTTAAAGGGGTGATAGAATGCAAAACCACTTTTACCTTGTCATAGTTGAAAAATGACAGTTTGGAGGGTAAATAGGACATACATAGAACCTCAAAATCCCATTGACACCTCTTTCCTCTGCAAATCTCACAATTTGAAACTGCTGCTGAAAACGGGCGAATTTCAAAAAAGCTAAAAGTTAACGTCAACTTCTCAACTCCTTCTCATTTGGCTCTACCTTCTATCTTTGTAACGCCCCAAAATTTACATGGGCCACTAACTGATCTGAGGTCAGTTAGTCTTCTAAATCTAGGTTGTGCAGATCTCTGCTATTCCATTACAAAATTCACTTCTGAGACTTTTTTATGCGATAAATCAACTATGTAAAACTCAAAGACTGTAGAACGGAATAGCCTACTGGCCCAGAGAGAAGGGTTTTGAACGAGTATATCGGACAACGGAGCAGGAGTTGTTGATCTAACGCAGCGCTGCAGAGGACAGGCTTGCAGGAGTTCACTCTCCTCTCCCCGCGCTTACTAGCTACAAGGTGAGTTGTGATTCTTTGGTGGAGGTTTTTTTATGTCGCAAGAGTAACTTTAGAACAACACTAGTTATAATGAAAGTGTCGAAACTTTTTTATTTTTTCTCGGCTGTTTTAGCTGCTGCAGCTCGCGCCTGAGCATGTCTGGGCATGTAACAGACAGTGTGTCTGTGTTTGTGTGTGCGCTGTGCAGCGGTGTGTGTGTGTGTGTCAGTGTGTGTGTGTGTCTGTGTTTGTGTGTGTGCGCTGTACGCAGGGTAGCAGTTTGTGTATGTGTGTGTGTCTGAAATATGAGACCTGCTGTATCGTCTCCAATGTATTGTGTGAGTGGTTCCTCAACCAGTCAGCGCGCATTTCATCTAAATATTCATGAGCATACCATATTTGGAAGAAAAGCTGTCGTTCCAAATAGAGCCATTACACAGGGATGCATAAGGGCCAAAAAATAGCACCTGGGCCATTTTCAGCCCAACCAATGTTAAATACCCTATTAGGAGACCTTAAGGAACAGTGTGAAATACCCTATATAATCATTCTATCACCCCTTTAACAGAAACCAATAAATGTGGTTCAGTCAACTGGTCTGCCTCCTGGCCACCTTCCTTTATACTGTACATGTTTTGGGCATGATACTTTTGGGAGAGACCTTGGTGCACACTGAAGGGACAACATTTCCCAGCTGGACTAGGAATTCTTAGGGATACCCGGGAGAAGGGTGAAAAGATGTTTGGGCTGCTTGTCTCACTCTGGTACCACCGCAACCTTGACTAGGACTAAGTGTCTTAAAAATTGATTATTATTTGTGATTTTAATTTCAATAACCTGTATTTCAAACACTCAACAATAATATGTGTTTGATATGTGTACATGCACTATGTGATGATGTTTTGACTCACCTGGTATAATCTCTTCTGGTTTCCCAAAAGCCTCCACTGGTCTCTCTGGTGTTGGCAGGGGTTGGAGGGGTAGAGGCTCAATGGGTGCCTGGTGAACGGTGACTGGCTTATTGACAGGCGGATTTGGTAGAACAGTGTAGCCCATTCCACCAGGACAGATGTCTTTGAACTTTGCTACATAATAAAAAATACAAGTGCTATCATACAAGTGAAAATAAGAAGTGCAAATAATTACAAAAATGCATTGGAACCCTCACACACACCGCAACCCTTCCCATCGCTCCTGTGGTACCCTGTGACTGTCATTGCTTTTGTGTTCCTCCATCTCTGCCCCTGTCTAAACACTAAACAGACTTTTTTTCCTGCCATTTAAAGACGTTTTAATAACTTCAACCTCGGGTGGTCGACAAATCATACAACACTGATTTTGACTTGTTTCACTGTCTTTCTTACCAGCCAAAATTTAAATCAGTGACTTCAGTCCCCCCGAGAGTTCATCTTCACTGTAGTTCATAGCCAAGATAAAGGCATATAAGATAAAGGCAATGTGGCAGAGTGGATAAGTCTTCAAACTTGTGAAGGTAGAATAAAGCTCTAACAAAACATGTGGTAGTATCTATTATAGTAATGAATCAGTGATACAATATTCTAAAGATTACGCATTAGCTGATTGCTGATTGGGGGACACATTAAGCGGGTGTCCTCATCCTGCATCAAACAATTAATTTCCTGCATTCTGGTGAATTTGTATATATCAAATTATGGTGGAAATGGATATAATTATGTAAAGGAAAACACAAAGTTATGCTGTGCATCATGTTATTCAAACAGACACAGAACCCTGTTTGGGACTCTCTTTGGATGAAACAAAGTTTAGAGAAGCTGCTGTATGCTGCAAATCGGAGGTGGAAAACCAAAACTAAAAACCCTTCTGATCAGTCATTGTGTGGTTTAATATTCTCACAAAAAAACTTAAGGCAAAGCACCTGGGGTACAACAGCCTGGATTGTCTTGTGCTCTAGTGTTAAGCCTTCTTTACTGCACTGTTTCTGATTCATCCATGAACATACACTCAAGCAATCATATCGTTGCATTTAAAGGAGGCAGGAACAAAGCGAACAAACACCAATAGAAACTACTTCACATCCAGTGGTAACATGAGGGAGAACACTTTGTAGAGCCGATGGAAATTATATTTGATTTAAATGCATATGCAATTAATATCAAATTAGCGGTGGGGACAATTGTAGGTAATCAGACAAGTGGTAGGAAGATATTCCGACCAGCGCTACCATAAATCATGCCAATGATTGCTGGAAACGACTTGCATTGCTGCGATGATGCAGAGAATCATTTTGATCTGATCAATAATACTGATACCAGCCTTTGCAATCATAATTACATATTCGCAAATGTTTGAGAAGTGGTAAGTAAAAGAACCTGAAGAATCTAAAAAACTATAGTTTCTACTTGAAGTATGTGTACATGCATCCCAGAATGTGTTAGTAGTTCAGGCTATGACAGAGACAAGGATTATGCTTGTTCCAGGACTAAATGTCCTTGCGTAACAAAATGCTTGGCTTGTTATCATCAATGGTACAATATTTTGGTGTAGTGTAAACATAAGGAGGCAGCAAACCCCTTCTGTACTGAGAGCCAAAACAATATGAAGACCATTCAAGCTATGAAAAACACTTAACACTGGTAAAGAAAGTAAAAGGTCAGTGGTACAAGGTGCATTGCATGATTCTAATTACCATCATTAAGATTTACATTAAAGGGAAACTTCACCGATTAGCATTAAGCTTTGTATCAGTAGAAACCTGGTAGTATTTTTGAATGACCATGCTTCCCTCCCTCATGTCCCCCTGAGAGGGGAGATCTCTGTATTGTGGGTCTGGAAAAAAGCCTCAGATGACGCAAAATGACGATTTTTGCGTCATCTGAGTCTTTTTTGCCCAGAGGCAAAAGACTACAGCCTGTATTAGGAGCCACTTCCGCATAGCCCAAAGGGGGTTGGACTGTCGGCTTTTTCCGGAGATTGCCGAGGAAAAAACAAGTGTCAGCCATCTTGAATCCTCGCTTAGCTTCTCAGCAGGAGCAGAAACTGTTCATCCCGACGGAAATTTTAGAACAACAATTATGTGCATTCAAACTACCACACACGTGTACCACCGGGATACATTGGAACACATCGGAGAATATGCAGGACACTTTATTACAGACGCAATACTCCACACACTACGCAAGCTTTGCCTGCACGGAGACCAGCGGTGGTGCTCGATTCCTGTGGCCGGTAAAGTGACCTCATCAGCGGGGAGCGTTGAACGAGTGTGCCGTTGGAAAGCTAACGCTAGCCAGCCATCTGTTCACCAATCCTGCTTGCAAGTGTCCGCTCATTAAACAAACTGGACTACATCCAACTTCAACAAAACTCCCAACGTTGAGTTCAGAGACTGCTGTAATGTGTTTTTGTGGAAATATGGCTGTGGACAATCCAGCCTGCTGCTCGGTCACCGAGTAAGACTACTAATGGAGGTGGGCTGTGTTACCCCGGACTGCCTGTTGCAGAAATGGGGTGATTTGTATCCAACTAACTGCTAACTGCTGATGGAGTTTGTGACTGTAAAATGCCGACAATTCTAGCTACATCCGACGCAAATGTACGGCTGTGTTTATACTCGATGTTTATACCACAGCCCACCAAGAACTAATGCTAGTAGCTATGTGTTAGCCTTCTTTTATTACATGGCTTGGTTGAATTCTAATGTAGAATGCGGCCTGTTATTTCTTGATAACAGACCGTTGCTAAGGATAACACACCGTTGCCATGCATAGCAGAGCATTGCCATGGACACAGTTCTGTTCACTCTGGAGCTATCAATCAATCCGCTAAGTCCGGATAATGTATCAGCTGTGGCCAAAATAAAGCATGTTTTAAATGTGTAACACCACTTGAGCCACGGTGAAACGTTTTTTCGTGTATATGGTTGAAATGACAATAAAACACACTTGTTGAGTTGATCGTCTCACTGTCTGTCTGTAAAGGGTAGGCGTGGCTTGGGTGTAGCCTCATACAGCAGCAAAGCAAGTGTATTCTGGGATTTGGTGTCTTTCATCCATATGAGCCAAAAACACATTTTCTGGTTTATCTCGGCCTAGAAGGCACCAATTTCAATTTTCTTTTCACATTTCTACTACATTAGTGACCCAATTTAAAGATATATTCAGCTTTCCAGCGGTGAAATTTCCCTTTAACTTGCAATCTATCTAATTAGATCTATTTAAATAACCTCATGTAATAAAGGGGATGACTTTGATTATCTTTTTTTTTAGGATACATTTTTATTGTTTTTTATATTTTTAAACAGACCGAACAGACAAACACAATTTGTTCAGGTTGACAGAATGTGCAATAGGGAGCAGGAATGGCTTTAGAGACTTATCTCTTCTGAGGAGTCCAATATGTCTTATGACATATGTTTAAGTGGATCTGCTGGTGATTTGGGTTCTTGGAACAGTGGAAAATGTTCCAAACTGTCTCCCAATTAATTACGTTCCCCTCTGGGCTCAACTCTCACTCCCATTTCTCTAGTATTGGAAGTTCTCCTACAGATACTTGCATCAGTTTAGCATGAATCCTGGACACTAATCCTCTCACTAAAAAAAAGTGCTTTCCTAAACTGTCATGATACTCCATAACATTTTAGGGCTGATCTTAAGCGAAGATAAAGGAAGAAGGATGTCCTAGGGACCTCAAAGCTAGCTCTCAGGTTTTGAAAACTTAACATACCTTCATCTTTGAATAGCTGGTCTAGAGTATACATACCTCTGTCACTCCACTGGTTATAAACAAAAGGTTTGTTACCAAACATTAAGTACATGTTGTGCCAAATTGGGGTGTTCAAATGCCACTTATTGGTGTAGCGTATTTGCTCCTCCACCTGTTTAAAGTTTGTCAATGTGTTGGTGATAATAGGGCTATAGGCTAGCATACACTTTTTTGGACACACACCTACAAAGGTGAGGTCTTGCAGTCTTAGACTTCCAGTGAGGTTTTGCTCTATTTCTCTCCATGGGACTGTAGATGAGGGGTCCATCTACACTCTGAGGGCCCGTAGCTGAAAAGCTCTGTGGTACACTTTAAGGTTGGAGAGTGCCAGGCCTCCCGTGTCCGTGGTATGTTGCAGGGTAGAGTATTTTAGCCTAGGTTGTTTATTATTCCAAATATACTGCCGAATTACAGTATCAAGTTACTTCCAGAAATGTATTGGTGGGGGTAAGGGGATCATTGTACTTAAGAAATTCACATGAGGAACTATGTTCATTTTTACGACAGCAATCCTGGACCGTAACGATGCCGGCAGCGCAGACCAGTTGGTCAGATCCCTTTGAATACTACTTAGTATAGTTTCATAGTTGATCTCGACAACTTGCTGTAGCGATGCGTGAATGGTGATGCCCAAATATGTAATTTTGCTTTGGGTTGGTATTGTATCACTAATAACTGATGTCGCCTGTCCGCTGTTCAACAGAAGATTAGATTTATTCCAGTTGATTTTATAGCCGGAGATTGAGCCAAATTCGTTAAAGATCTTAAGAATTTTTGGGACGGAGTCCTCAAGCTCAGAGATGTACAGCAAAACATCATCTGCAAATAACGATATTGAGTTGTTATTGGACTTAATCTGGACATTACATATTTTATTTTGCCTTATGGCCTGGGCTAACGGTTCAAGAGAGATCGCAAATAGCATGGGAGATAGCGGGCATCCCTGTCTTGAGCCCCGTGTGACGGGGAATGGCTGTGAATACAGGCTATTGGTTGAGACTATGGCCGTGGGATTCGCATATAAAGTACGTACCATGTCAATGAATTTGGCTCCCAAACCAAGCCTCTTCATTACTTGCCACAAGTAGTTCCACTCTAGGCGGTCAAAAGCCTTTTCCACGTCCACTGATAAAACCGCTGCAGTTGTTGGAAGGTTTTTGGCTTCTTCTATTACATGAAATAATCTGCGTATATTGTCTGCATCTTGACGCTTTGGTATAAACCCTGATTGGTTGGGGTGGACTAGCTTCTCAATAAAGCGTTCTAGGCGTAGTGAAAAGACTTTGGAATAGAGCTTAATATCTGTCCCAATGAGGCTGATGGGCCTGTAATTTGAGCACTCCGTAGGATCTTTACCCTTTTTGTGTAAATTAGTGCAATGTTGGTTTGTTGATGAAAGTTGCCCCTCTCTATGGCCAAGGTTAAAGTTAAAGGTTATTGTAGCAGAAGTTCTGATGGAATTCCGTCCAACCCTGGTGTTTTCCCTTTCTTAGCTGTTTTTAACGCTGATTTAAGTTCCTCTAACGTTATAGGTTGACCCAGTTGTTCTGCCTCCTCTGGGTCAAGAAGAGGCAGGTTTAACTCAGGAACTTTTGGCACTGCGTCGGCTCTGGATTGCAGGAGGATACATACAACTTTGAATAAAAGGATTGAAAAGCGACGCTGATATCCTTAGGATTTGTTAAGATACCTCGGTCTGTGCGGATGCTGTTGATAGCAGCTCTGGACTCGCTTTGTTTTAATTTCAGAGCAAGCAATTTGCTTGGTTTGCAACCATTAAAATAGTAATTTTCCCTCACTCTGTGCATTATGAATTCAGCTCTCCTTAGCAGATCATTTAGCTCTGCTCGATTTGTGACTAAAAGAGTATGTGTAGATTTAGAAATGCACATCTTTAAAGACTGTTCTAATGATTTACAACGTTCTTCCAATCCACAATCCTTGCCTCTCTCTTTTTCTTCAAATTGACCATGAAGGAAGATGTGAAATCTCTAATAAATCCTTTAGTGGCTTGAAAAATGTACGCCGGGTCCGAAACTGAGTCAGTATTGATTGATATGAACTCTGCCAGCTTGGCTCTTAACTCTGTATCAAAAGCTGTGTTTTGGAGAAGGGAATTGTTAAATTGCCATCTCCTAGATCTTTCTCCTAACATATCACAATGGAATGTGGTTATCAGCGCATTGTGATCAGACAGAATTGCTGGTTCTATTGCTATCGTGTGGAACATCTCCTTAAGCTCACTGGAGCACAAAATATAATCAATATGGGAGTGGGTGAGGTGACGTGTGGAAAAGAAGGTGTAATCCTTGCTAGTAGGATTGGGCATCCTCCATATGTCTGTAAAATGGTGGGATTCCACAACTGCTTTAAACATGTCCGATATGCATTTTTTGTCACGATTTCAGCAGGTGGACCCAAATGCAAGACTCTTCCAGGCAGAAGTGCAGAAGAAACACACTTTATTTTGACTCAACAACTACAAACTCACAACTACAAATGAACAGGACTCTCACAGGACAAACAGAGAGAGACGAACCGACAAGAGACAAAGGAACACAGGGGTGTAGAAATACACAGACCAATAAACAGAAAGACAGGGGATTGGACAAGACAGTAACGAGCAACAGGTGAGAGTAGAAATGGAGGGAAACTAACAAGAGAGGAAGTGCAGACCATATAGGTGGATGGGCGGAGACAAAGACAGATGACAGACAGGTAACCACAGAACAAATGGAACACAGCAACAAGCACAAATCACAACAATATACTAAGACTAAATAAAAAATAACTACAATATGGAAAGAACTGAAAACTGCTGTTTAACTTCATCCAACCTCACTAGGTTAGTTTTTTAAAAAAAAATTATTGCAAAAACATACCGCACTTACAGTACAGCAAAAGGTGGCGCTACGTTAAGGGGCTAATTTTGACACGTTTTGTTTGTTAAAAAATCATATTTCGTTCACTTCATATTGTTCACTTGTTGTGATTCTTCACAAAAATACAGATATTTATTTAAGCCTGAATGTGGCAAAAGGTCAAAAGTACGAATACTGCAAGGCACTGTACAAAAAGGCCACAAAAGTGGCACAAAGGCAGTCAGTCACAGACGGATCCTGACAGTACCCCCCCCTCGACGTCTTCAAAAGACCAACCCGGGTGGGCGGAGGGAGTCCGAAAGGCAGGACTGGAACAGACAGGCAGGATCAGACAGGTAGACTCCGGCAAGGCACAAGCAGACTGACACTGGGCAGACTCTGACAGGGCACAAGCAGACGGAGACTGGGCAGACACAGACACGACAGACTCAGACACAAGCTTAGGGGCAGTGGACGGGATAGTAACCAAGGTAGTAAGGGGCACAGTTACAGGGATGGTGACTCGGACAGTAATGGGAACGGTGACTAGGATGTTAACAGGGATGGTGACTGGAACAATAACTGGCACAGGGACGGGACAGAGAAGAGAGACAAAGACAGGCACGGTGACAGGGACAGAGACGGGCACGGTGACAGGGACAGAGGTAAGGTCAGGCAGGGACAGACGTTCACAAACAGGGGTAGACGGACACAGACTCAGAAACACAGGCAGACAAACACTCAGGTACTGGGGTAGACAAGGGCAAAGACAGACAGACAGACACAGAGGTTGAGGGACCCGACTCGGGCAGAGGCGGGGCCAACTTGGGCAGAGGCGGGGCCAACTCAGGCAGAGGCAGGGGGAGAGACTTGGCTGCAGGCGTGGCGTCGGCCGACTGGGCTGCAGGCGTGACATCAGGCGACTGGGCTGCAGGCGTGGCGTTGGGCGACTGGGCTGCAGGCACGGCGTCGGGCGCCTGGGCTGCGGGCGTGGCGTTGGGCGACTGGGCTGCAGGCGTGGCTGCAGGCGTGGCTGCAGGAACGGCGTCGGGCGACTGGGCTGCAGGCACAGGAGTGGACTCTGCTGCGCGCACAGGAATCAACAGAGGACTTCGCCGTTTCTTAGACCGTCGCCTCTTTCCGACTAGCTTGAAAGCCAACAGTGTACCCCAGAATGGAGACTCCTGTGATTCCTGGACAGTGGTAGGACCAGGAGACAGGAACTCAGCAGGCTGGGATTCAGGACTAGGAGTGGCTGGCTGGAGGTGAAGCAGACCCACCCTAAGCCCCTGGCACACAGGCATGAAGCCAGTAGATGCAGGGACAGGATCAGGTTGGAGGCTAGCAGCCTCGCAAACAGAGTCACTGGAGGGAACAAGGAGGGACTGCAGATTTCTTTTGGGCTTTCATGACATTTTTGGGCTTTCATGTGATTTCCCTGATATAGCCTGGTTTAAATGTAGTACTGCATTCATGTCTCCCCGTATAATTAGTGAATATTCATTGAGAGAGAGCAATTCATTGGTTAGGTGTGGGAAAAAACTTTCATCATATGTAGCCGGTGCATATACCGAGACAAAGGCTATTTTCCTACTCCTTATCGTGGTACATATATAAGATATCCTGCCTGATATATCTTTACTGCTTTTGTCTACAGTAAGTGCGGATTTCCGCGATAGCAACACAATGGAGCCCTTGGTTTTGGTGTCGTCACCAGATGAGGCAGCAACCTTAAAGTATTTATTTTGTAGACAATTTACATCTCTTTTACGTCAGTGTGACTCTTGTATAAGTGGCACGTCTATGTTTTTCCTTCTTAAATAATCCAGGAATTTAGCTCATTTGATTGGCCCGTTTAGCCCCCTGATGTTAACTGAAAGGATTGAAAGCTCAGGCATCTTCAAAATTGAAACGCATACGTGTCTCAAGTACCCTACCGGATTTTGCGGACAAATCTGTAGCAAAGGTTGAACTGTTAGCTCTGAACAAGGTGTGACAAAAACATAAAAAGTAAAATAAGTCCCCTAACCCTCTGAGAATGCAGACCCCCTCCCCTATTTGTAAGATGCGTGACCACATCAAACGCAGTTTGCGCAAAACTCCAGCTCAAAACTACACCTCAAAACTACACCTCCTGACTTAAGTCACAGGTTAATTGAAACAGGTCTAGTCAAGTCTTATGTTAAACATGAAAAATATTATAAACACCTTCAAACTGTTTCTGGAGTAAACTGTGTGAGAAACAGACCAATCTAGTTGGAGCAATAAGCAGACTATGAGCTGAACACACCGTATCCCTCATGTTCTTTCAGTCATTCAAACATAAACTGTAAACTGACCAGCCAGCATTTATCATGTATTTTCAGTCTGGTTAAGTGTCCCTTTAAAGCTCGGCTCCAAAACTTACATACAGTATCCTTAGGATTACCAGCCAGTATTTATCATGCATCTTCAGTCTGGTTAAGTGTCCCTCTAAAGCTTAGTTACGAAACTTACATAGCACATCCTCAGGATTCATCATGTTCCCTTTTTTTCAGCCCAATTAAGTGTCCTCAAAAATATAGATTGTAGACTGAGTAGCCAGCATTCATTATTCCTTACAGTCTGGTTAGATGTCCCTCCAACAGTTGGTTTCAAAACCTACACAGAGCGTCCTCCAGTCAAACTCGGTACAGTGGCCTAAATACCGTTAGTCCACAGGTGCTGAGTCCTCCAGCCGCGGCCCCCGGCATCGAATCAAAGTCCCATGGTCACCTTCCGGTTCCTTGCAGTGCGGGATGGTCCACGCATCCTCCTCCTCTTCTAATTCCAGCCAGAAAACACCAGGCTTCACGGCTGCAGCAAAGGCAAACTCTCTCCCCCCGCGGGTTGTTCTCAGGGCAGCACGGCGAATGAACACGTCCGAGTTGCGTCCAGCGTGCGGTACCAGCTCGTGTTGCATCCCTTCAGGCAGCCGAAGCCGCTGGATCTTTAGTGTGACGCAGCCAGATCAGTCCGGCTCACACACCATGCCATCCTGCTTCTCAAGTTCTGCCCCGATGTGTTGCTGTGAGGCATTCATTTCGGCCAGTGCTTCCTTCACGCGCTGTAGATCACTGATTTAAGCACACTTAGCTGCTTCTCCATGACCCAGTTGATTAATTCCTCCATATTAGAGAACGTGTTCACATTAGCCACCACTCCATTAGCCGCAGACATGCTAGCAAACTTCTCCAAACGAGTAGACAGCCCAGACGACAACGAGACCCGCTCTTTCGTGCCTGCAGGCGTTTCACCGAGTCACCGTGACAACAGACAAAACGATTTGGCATCGAAGAAAAAGTAATAGACCTGGTTATTTAATGAAATACGGAGGCAAGTGTAGGAGCTCAGTTTCTTGCAACCATAGCGACCGCTGGTCACGTGTTTCTCTGACTTTGATTATCTTGATAAGAAAGAACAAGTGTCTGAAATTCTTGACTTGGAATAATTAAGTTCTGACTCCCAAGTAAGTTCAACTTTACTCACCACCAAATTGTAAGACACTGCTTATTTCTCTATATGCACTGTCATTTCACATTTGACAATGACATAATGCATCAGCACAGCAAAAGTCCAACTGCATACTTAATTTTCCAACTAAATCTCCACACACATTGCACAAAACATACTGCTGACAAAACATGAGGTTTAAAGGTGACAAGTGTCTGCCACAACAAACATTTAAAATAGCCTTACAATGCACAGGCATCTCATCCAACTAACTGCAACTACAGTGCATACGGAAAGTATTCACAGCGCTTCACTTTTTCCGCATTTCATTATGTTACAGCCTTATTCCAAAGTTGATTAAATTACTTTTTTTCGTCAAAATTCTACACATAATACCCCATAATGACAACATGAAAAAGTTTTTTTTAAATGTTTGCAAATTTATTAGAAATAAAGAACGAAAATATAATACGTACATAAGTATTCACAGCCTTTAATCAATACTTTGTTGTGGCACCTTTGGCAGCAATTACAGCCTCAAGTCTTTTGGAATATGAATCCATAAGCTTGGCACACCTATCTTTGGCCAGTTTCGCCCATTCCTCTTTACAGAACGTCTCGAGCTCCATCAGGTTGGATGGGGAGCGTCGGTGCACAGCCATTTTCAGATCCCTCCAGACATGTTGAATGGGATTCAAGTCTTGGCTCTGGCTGGGCCACTCTAGAACATTTACAGAGTTGTCCTGAAGCCACTCCTTCGATATCTTGGCTGTGTGCTTAGGGTCGTTGTCCTGTTGAAAGATGAACCATCGCCCCAGTCTGAGGTCAAGAGCGCTCTGGAGCAGGTTTTCTTCCAGGATGTCTCTGTACATTGCTGCATTCATCTTTCCCTCAGTCATGACTAGTCTCCCAGTTCCTGCCGCTGAAAAACATCCCCACAGCATTATGCTGCCACCACCATGCTTCACTGTAGGGATGGTATTGGCCAGGTGATGAGCGGTGCCTGGTGTCCTCCAAACATAACGCTTGGCATTCACGCCAAAAAGTTCAATCTTTGTCTCATCAGACCAGAGAATTTTGTTTCTCATTCACTATGTTTGACATTCACGCAATACTTATGTATAAGTGATTTCTTTGTTATTTTATTTTTAATAACTTTGCAAAAATCTCAAACAAACTTTTTTTAAGTTGTCATTATGGGGTATTATGTGTATTTTGAGGAAAAAAATAAATGCAATCCATTTTGGAATAAGGCTATAACCTAAAAAAATTTTGAAAAAGTGAAGCACTGTGAATACTTTCCATGTGCGCTGTACCAGAAACAAACAATAATTGCCGGACTAAACTGGAAATGAAAATTAAATATTTGGTGGAAATTAAATAAAACAAACAGGACAGTAAAAAAAGTGGGTCCTATAACGGCTACTGCAAAAGGCCTTGCTAAGGTAATTTAAAATGAAATCTTAAGGAAACAATCCAACCAGGCTGTGAGAAACATGCAGACAGAAAGTGTCAGTGATAAAAGAATGGGACACAAATCTAATATTTTTCCAATTTGTTCATGATTTCTTGTCTTTTATTGATATTCATAATCCTAAAATATGTGAAGTATATCTTGCTGTTGTAACAAATACTGGCCTGTCCAAGAATCACCACCTTAATGTGGGTGGTGGTGATGGCGCAGTGGATATGACACATGCCTATGGTGTGAGAGACCTGGGTTTGATTCCCATTGCCATACATCAACCAATGTGTCCCTGAGCAAGACCCCTAGATGCTCCGGAGGTGTGCAACCGTTGACATATATAGCAATTGTAAGTCGCTTTGGATAAAAGTGTCAGCTAAATGACATGTAATGTAATGTTAACGTGGTAGAGGGTTTGCGTGTCCCTTTGACCCTCTGTTATCAGAAGCAATAGCTCCTGGTAGGGTCTCCCAAGGCAAAGTAGTCCATGGGAAAGGAGTCAGCATCTGGTGGCCGGGACTTGACACAGCCTGACAGAACTACACGGACGGCACTGCAGACTAGTTCTAGGGATGTGGAACATCACCTCTCTGGCTGAAGAAGGTCATGGGAGTTTGCCCATCCCTTCTACATGTGCTTTGTGGATTTGGAGAAGGCTTACAACCATGTCCCTCTCGGAGTTCTGTGGGGGGTATTGAGGGAAGAAGGGGGCCGTTGCTACGAGTCAAAGTAAATCTGGATACATACATTTACAATGCTGATTGATTTCAACATCCATGTTTAAAAGTTATGTTAAAGTTTATTACATATTACTGTCTTGAGATGAAATTATGTTACACTAAAAGTTCTGCAGGTTTCTAACATACGTCTTCATGGATACTTTAACCTGAAGAAGTTGGGAGTCCTAATTCTGCAGGTAATTCTTTCTATATCATGTCTTTTCATGATTCTAAACATATTTACATTTAATTAGAAACTCGTACTTCAATTTTTGTATAATTTTTGTATATCAGGACATCTTGTCTTCATAGTCCTTCAGCCAGATTTAGATTCACCTAGTTCTGTTACAATAATCTACAAAATACATAGTGAATGACAGTGGTGTGTAGTTGGAGTCTGCGGCCATGTTGTTGGCTCTGTGAGGCTGTACTTGGCAAGAGCGGTGCTTTCAGCTAAATAAATACTACATGCTTACAATGAGAATGCTACCATGCTGATGATTAACAGGTAATGTTTACCGTGTTCACCATCTTAGTTTATAATGTTAGCATGCTCGTATTTGCTAATTAGCACTAAACAAGAAGTACAGATATTGATGGTAATGCCAGTTTTGCAGGTATTTGGTCATAAACCAAAGTATTGGACAAAATACAATTTTGACCCGATTATGCCGCTAGATGAAAACTCTGAGGATCACTAGTGAGTAATTCATCCAGAGGGGGGACATGAATGTCTGTATCAAATCTGATTGACCATTCAATAGTTTTTAAAATATTTAACTCAAAACCACAAATATCAACCGTGTTATGGCTCTAGATGAAAGTCAAGGGATCATCATTTGGGAACCATGGATATCTGTACAATATTTGGGCCGATCCATCCGATCCATCTGTCAATGTTGACATATTTCACTAATGTGAATGGACCGAATGACATAAAGTACTTTATGCTCTAGAAATCTGGTAGTCACTTCATCTACTCTCATCACTTGTTAATTCTAGCAGGAACAGAGTCTTGCAGGACACTGGACCACTGGGCAGAATGGAGTGCCTCGACTATGTGTGTGGCATTGAGGTACAAACATTTGCTGATTTTCAAGACTAAACTTAATTGCAACATTGAATGGTGTTTGGCATTATCTTCTTTTCATACAAGTGAGAAAAGAACATTTAGGGCCTTTAGTCCCTATTGAGACAGGTTAAATGTCTAACATGGCTGGGGGCCTTACCTGTTCCTTGAGGAGGGCATTTGTCACAACGAGGGCCCCAGGCTTTGCCAACACTGCAGCAGCAGAGCTGTTTGCTCAGTTGGGTAGACACTGGGTGCAAACACTGCCTCCCTGAGCTGACCAAACGGAAGCAAGCCCCCTTCTCCTCTTGGATGGCAGGCGTGTTGGCTAAAGAGGAGCGCACGAGGAGGAGGAGGGGGGAGGGTTGAAGAAGTGGTGCATCAGAGGATAGGGGACACATACATGGGAGAAAGAGAGAACAGAGTAGAGAAATAAAGAGGTCCCCTTCACCAAAGCATCCTTGCCATCTCACCTGAACAAACTGCTGCCAAAAACACAAATATATCTCTAAAAAAAAAAAACAGTGCATAGAGAAAAAATACATATTTACAATGAGAAATCTGGCAACCACATTTTGTGGTAGCAAAGACAACTAAATGTAAAAAAATAAAAGCCAAACACAAAACACATGCAAAGCACAGACACGATGTAGGGAAAGAATGTTTTTAATGCCAATGCTTCATGCACCCACAAAGTCAAGCGCTGGCTCAGATGAAGGCATGCAGGAGAGTATCTAACTGGGATAATAATGGGAAATAATGACCTCCAAAAGAAACCAAGAATGTTCAGTTCAAATGTTTCTTTTTGCCAGAGACATTACCTGAAGTAAATCATTTTTAATTACTGGTGAAATACTTGACCTATTCTCCCAACAAATAAACAGATTTCAAAACTTTTTTCAACACTTTACAACACAGTTTATTTGTCACTAGGTAATCTACCTTTCAGTTTACTCAATTAAGAGCCAATCAGAGGATTCTCAGTTGTCCCAATAAAGGAGTGAGTCACAACAATGCATTTGGTACAATATATAAAATCAAAAATAATAAATAAAATAAATTGTCCTCCACAGCAGTATGATGTTTTCTGAAACTTGCACTATTTGCGATCACAGTTTAATATAACCCTTTAGAGTAATATTCTAAACAAATATCTGTTGTTTAGCCCACTGTATTCTACCCGGGTGGTAGTATGTGTGTTTTGTTTCTTAGATGATCACAGTACTGGCTTGATGTGTTCACTCAACATAGTCCATAAAAATTGTAGACTCTCAACAAAAAACAACTGGAGATTCACCAGACTTTCCTAATTGCACCAAAACACATCAACAAAACATTCTCAGCTTCCAAATTCAAACAAATCTTCAGCTGGTAAACTCAAAAATAATTCACCATGACAAGAAAAGTACTCAAAATAGTCTTAATCCAAACACCGTTCTCAGCAGCAATGCTCAGCCAGTTTCCATTTCTCTCTTTCAGTAGCGACATTCTCTCACTCCCTTTGTAAATCTCTAACCAGTTCTTCTGTGGTAGCACGTTGGCCACAGTGATAGAGCACCCTGTATTGACCATAAAAGTAACTTACAGTAATTCAATTTAATGTGGGTTACACCCCTCAGTTCTACTTCTAGTTTACCTTCTTATCTCAAGTTGTGCTTATTCCTCATCAGGAGTGGGAGATGTAGATATCTTATTTCCAACAGCTATGTCCCTTTAGCTTGCTCTGATCTGTTCATTGTCTCTCCTGTCTCTGGTTTTCCATTTCGATGTGAACTGTTTGTTCAATGGGTTCTCCAGGTGGGTTTCAAAGGGAGCTTTCACACCTACCTCGTTTGGTCCTGGTTTTCGAACTTTTCGGTTTGATCAGAACCAAAATTACAGGTGTAAAACCTCCCCCGGACTGTGTATCTTTTGGTCATTAAATTTTCCTTTCAATAACGGGTAAAAAAAATTGTGGTTGTTTCATTTTATTCTTAAAACTAATACATTTGAAAATTTGGCATTTTTACCTTTTCGTGATCAAAAGTGATGAACGGAATTTAAAAAATTCTTTGATTTTCATTGTCTATTTCACATAACAAAAAATAAAATCACTAGTAAAAATTAACAGAAAAAAGCCTTGTTTTATTCATATTCAGACAACAGATGTTGTTTACAAGGCAACAGCGCCAGCCGGTGGACCAGTGCAGCTTCAGTCCAGGCTTAAATGGCTTTGGAACCCTACTCTAATGTGAACATAGACATGGCCAAACAAGGCCATGTTAGAAATGTTTAGAAAATTTGAAACAAACTTTCAGATTTGTGAAACCTTCATTATTTATTTTTTTATTTATTTTATTTTTTCCACATAGAGCACATTGGGCCAGGTCATTATATCTACACTTGTCAAATAAGGAATACATTATCCCAGAGACGCTAAAGAATCTTAAAAACACAGTTTCAGAGTTGTGAAAGCTTTACTCTATTGTGAAAATGCAATAAAGGGAGATCTGACAGATTTTTTTCACATGTAGACCACATTGGATCAGGTCCAGATCAAAACCCACTATATCTAGACTAGCGCTGAAACCACCAAGACTCTTCCGTACAGTAGGCCATCTGGCCAAAATGAGTAAATGGGCAAGAAGGGCCCTTGTCAGGCTGGCAACCAAGAAATCAATGGCCTCTCACTGCTAAGTTTGTCTGCAGAAATGGGACGAGCTGCCAGAAAATGGGATGAGCTGCCAGAAGGAAAACTATGCTTGTAGCACTCTGCTAGTCTGGCTTCCATGTCACTAAAAGGCAGATGACAGTCAACCTGGAGTTTGCCTAACTGCGCTTAATGTGAAAACATGAGGAAAATGTTTCTGTGGTTTGATGAGACAAAAAGTCAGCTCTTTGGTCTTAATACTGTGGACGTTTGCCAAGAAACAGCATGGTGGTTGCATCATCATAGGTATGCTTCTCATCATCAGGGAGTTGATGCCTGATCAGGATTTAGGTAAACAGGGAAAAAACAACAATACAGACAAGTCCTTACATCTCAAACCCGCTCCCCCCACACCAATCCAAAGTCAGAATCAGTGGGGCTGCATCTGAATTTTTTTTTTAACTTGTCAATAAATATCCAAACCAATACAGGCAGCGAATGGCCAGGTGTCCGGCTGTGAGAAAGTACACAGGATTTGAACTTCTCTCTCTCGAGCGTTTTTTTAAAAACACCTTCGGTCACTCATCAAGTGTACAACATGGAGTGCTATACCACGAATGCCTTCCAGGAGAGTGTGCACTGCTATCCAGAAATCTTGGAGAGTGATCGGGGAGGCAAGAGGACACTATGACAGCAGACTTCTCGCCCTGCCTTTAAGTGTAGCCATTTACAAACACGTTTGCTCCTAGACGTCAGCAGCATGTCATAAGACCTAGTCCATTTCAAGGATATCTTGCTTATTCACTTAGCATAGTGAGTGATATTCACACCCAGCTGAGCCAGGAGCAACTGTGATCATTCAAGTGGTGCTGCCACAGGCTCTTCCACTGGACGTGGCGAGTAAGAGCCTGTTGCCTGCAGAGCCTTATCTACAGTAACAGTTCACTGCAGCTGTGTCACAATGCAGATTTTTGACAAGTGAAATTGCACTGCACTAGTTTTGTGAACCATAAGGCTAATATCTGAAAGTACGAACAGGAACATAAGATTTAAAGGTCCAATATGTAATACTGACAGCTGGCATTTTAAAGGGTTACTGCAGTCTAAATTCACAATACTGGAGAGAGTCGTCTCCCCGGGCCCCTCCTCCCCAGACTCAAAGTTCACGGGGGTTGCCAGGTTGAGAACGCTGAACCCAACATCACACAATGTCAATGTTAGCTAGATGCTAGTCTGCCATTGCCGCGGGGCTCTGTACTCGGCTGACAGTCAACTTTTTATCAGTTAAATGTAACAACAACCACTAAAAAGACGGCGACCTGGCGACTGTACCAAGTCACAGTCCCCGTCTATTGGCTACGGCTGTTGAACAGAAGGGGGGGGGGGAGTTTTGACTGGGGGGAGATGTTCGGTTCTACTACTTTCCAGACCCTGTTACATATAAAAATTAAATAAACATATATCCTTTTTTAAATAAAGATTATAACTTTGTCTAAGCTTATGTGTAAATGAATAAAAATATTTGTTGCATATTTGCATATTCTACAAAATTTACTAAAAGCAGCTTTGCACTGTAAATTATGGTTGTATGTCAGTTTGTTACAAAGTGGGAATCATCTTATTGTCGGAACATTTCATAAGTGAAGCTGGCGATTGTAACATTAGCCACAAGAATATTCTATAATGTAACATACCATACATTGCAGAGCGACCTGTAGACATTTTAAGCTGTGTCCCAATTCAACAATTCAGGCTACATGGTTGTTTAGCATGTTTCCATTATGAGGATGTTCAACTTGCGGTTTCCGTCATATGTCTGTCACCGTGGTTTTAACGTTGACCAGCCATGGCACACTAGCCCAGTCCTCCGGTTACTTTAGCAGTTAACGTGTGTTCGCACCAGGCGGTATCTTTCCCTTGTCCGGTAATTACCAGTCTTTGACCGAAGAAAAATTTATGAGGACCGAAAATTCTTATTGTGTCCGGTCAGAATGACAGGTGAAAATAATTCCCTCTGCACAATTAGAATTGTGGTGATTTCTTTCGTTCTATAAAAACAATGAACAATCATATTTTTTCTGGAGTTCTCTATATAATGTAATGCGAGAATAGAAATGTTGAAATGGCTGAAAATGCCCGTCCCTACTAGTAACGGTAGCCGTGATAAATTAGCATAAAGCTCAATGCTTACCTGTTCAGGAGGAAATTAGCCAACTCGGCGTCCTTTTGGGCTCTAAGCTGTCTCCTTCTTTTAAATGCATCTCCAATATTTACCGGGGATTTACCACGTCTCTGATCATGCAACTGTTTAGAAAGATGCAGAGTTGTTTTTAGGTTGGGTAGGATGAGTCTATCTCTGTTCATCCAGTTGGTGTGGTTGCTGTTACCATGGCTGCAGCACGTTGGTTTGCTGTGTTTGCGTTTCATGTCTGGCAACCCCGGTGTCAAAATGGGCAAAAGCACACAGGCCAAAACCAGAACAGACATTTGGGACCGCAATGGAAACTTCCAAGGAGAAAATACTGGCTTCAGCATTGTTATCAGAGAAGACAGTATTTCAACTTAGCATGTTTGCTAATGTCTGGTGACGTACTGTGGTCATGTATTGATTTAATACAGTAAATATATCACCTATTGGACCATTAAGTAAAACTTCAAACCAAAGAGATTCAGTTACAAATAGCAAGGGTACCGAGAGTTCAACACAGCAAGGCTTTTAAAATGGTGCTTTCTTACTAGCCGCCAGTACAGCCATACATGTATTGAGCCATCAGTTTAGTGCAAGACATAGCTTAGGTTGGACACCAGAAAGTGGCACAGCAAAGTTAATTCATGTGTCCTAGCTAAAAGGGTTGGTGCTGGATACTTTGTGGCTCAGGGACTACTGGCAGGGCTAGTTGGTGAACTACAGCAACTGGAAAACTAATAGCCAGGACACACCAGCCAGACGGCCGACCGTCGACAGAAAAGCCAGTTGAAATGATCAGTCTCCCCGTGTGAGACGAGACGTAATACGCCTCCATAACAGCAGGTGGCGCTAATCTGTATTGTTGCCCAAAAAATGAAAACCGGCAGCTGATTGGACCAACGCTTCACATGGGTTTGTTTTCTTCGGAAATTCAAAGCCAGACTGTCATGGCGGCCGTTCAGAATACAATCTCATATTGTACTAAAATAGTTCACTGAAACATGTTTCTGAAAACAGTTTAAGCGAGAAATAGGCCATGCAGTTGCTGAATCTGTCTTCATTTCAGCTCAACAAAGGTCAGTTTAAAAGATTTTCATCAGACTCTAGTCACGCTCATTCCACTCGCCATTTCCGGGTGAGTCCTGACTGCCATGTCAGGTCGGCCAAAATGAACGCCGACAGCCCCCCAGACGGACAACGGCACGGCACACCGAACAGACTCGAGTCACTGACCTTGCCAGACTGTGTCCCGGCCTTTACAGATAACAGACTAACCAACCAGGAAGAATCTGTACAATCCACTCTGTTTTATAACTTTCTGCAAGATATGTCTCTTTGTGGAGCAGTTTATTTATATTCATAAATAAGAATGGATGGTGTAACAAAATAGGCTATGATAGCTTCCTCCAACTTGGCCTATTCAGCTTTCTGATGGTAAACTACATGCAAAATATTGGGGAGGCTTTACTTCACCCCCACTTGTGAATCCACTGATTGGGACAATTTCATTGACATGAATTGATTTTGCCAAATATAGACTGCTTCCACCACGGCCTGGACTCGGGTAAGTGGCAAAAAATGAATGGACAGTTTAAGGTGTTTTAAATATAAATGTAAGGCCCAACATCAAGTTGACGTCTTAGAAGAGCAGCACATCTGAGTTTTCTCCGTTGTCATTCTGTTTCTTCTCCTATCGTTAATCAAAAATATTTGAATTGAATGAAAGAAAGGCTGCTTTGTGCCGATACACTTGGGTTGCTGCCCAGTTCTACTTTTAATGTAAGATTTCAATATGAAATAGCCATCTAAATAATGGCTTTTTAATTTTTTCACAAGAAGAGTGCCTTGGACCTTTTTTCTCTTTGAAGAAAGATTGATATTGTATGGGGTGGCATTTCCACAGAGCTCTAAAAGCTGTTTATAAAGTATTATTAAGAAGTATTATTAATTGTAAGTATTGTTTTTCCTTATGACAAATGATGTGATGTGAGCAGAGCAGAGTATCACAAACTGCCACAACATACTTAGTTTGTATTAGTTTGGGGAAATATGCTCAATAAAATAGGTAGTTATCACAAAAATGCATGTCTATATTTACTACAGATGTTCCACCATCCAACATTCATTTGTGGGACAGCATTGACATGAATAACACCGCTGAGAAAATGACCCAAATAGTGTCCCAAAGCTCCCTATATAGTCCTCTACATCCACCTCCCTATATAGTCCTCTACATCCACCTCCATATATAGTCCTCTACATAAATGTAAATGGACTGTTTTTATATAGCACTTTTCTAGTCTTAATGACTACTCAAAGCGCTTTAACATAGTACAGGAACCATTCACCATTCACACACATTCATACACTGTGGCCGAGGCTGCCGTACAAGGTGCCACCTGCTCATCAGATAAACATTTACACTCAGATGGCACAGCATCGGGGGCAACTCGGGGTCCAGTGTCTTGCCCAAGGACACTTCGGCATGGAACTGCAGGGCCAAGGATCGAACCACCAACATTCCAATTGGCAGGCGACCTCTCTACCACTTAGCCACAGCCGCCCCATATATAGTCCTCTACATCCACCTCCCTATATAGTCCTCTACATCCACCTCCATATATAGTCCTATACATCTAACACAAGTATGTGTGTGTGTGTTGTATAGTGAGTGAAAGAGTGATGATGATTATCTTCAGAGTGAGTAGTGACTCTAGAGTCCTAGTGAGAGAAACAAAATGTCTCTCCTGTTCCTTCTGACCACGGTGGGACATCCGGAGCAGGAAACGTTAACCCTCTCCTTGATTTCATGTTCTCCTTCTCCATAAACAACATGAAATCAAGGAGAGGGTGAACTTTTCCTGCTACCGATTTCCCAGATAATCACCGTCACTCTCTCTACCACACACACACACACACACACACACACACACACACACACACACACACACACACACACACACACACACACACACACACAGCTATTCTCTTAAAGAGATTGATGCACACATCAACGCACAAGTATAAACTTCAGGCCACTTACGTAGGCTACGGGGAAAGCTCTGCGTGGAGCCTCCACAGGACTATAAATCACCCTGACCGTTGCTTATGGGCACTGCCATCTTCCTCTATACCGACGCATGTTATGCAAATCAACGTATTTTTGTAATCGATGACGTCGATGAATCGTCCCAGCCCTAATTGATAAATTCATAAATTAAAGCGCTGGAAATGTGCATTACTACGTAGTTTGCATCCACAATATACAACAACCACAAGGAGTGTATCCACCCTTGTTTCTTCCCCCAACACCAGCTTGCATTTGTTGGTGGTGAAAACTCTCCCCTCCGTTATTTGACTACAGGCTTTTATTTGAGAAAATAGGATATCAGGCTTATACTATAATTGTGGCATAACAGGAACAGAAAAAGAGCATTAAATCATTAATCGCAAATTAACATAGAAATGCATCGCAGCACTGAAAAACCAGGGGAACACATGCTCACAATATGCCAAGTCTAAGGGGAAATGACTTACACCGCTGATAAATCATGTTCAAGATTGATCACTTTGGCACTTGAGTTGCTTTTCTAACTACGTCTTCTCTCTGTTCCCCCGATGATCTACATGATCTCTTCTTCTCTCCCCTCATCCTCTCCTCCCTGCTTCTTTCATATAAGAGCCATGAGATATTTGGAGTCTGGCTGTATGTTCTGTCTTGTGGTACATGCTTGAGGGGGAATCTGATTATACAATGAACACCATGCTTTCATCCATGCACTGTTTTCATATGCATATCATCAAACACACATGTCAGCATTAGCAGCATTCCCAGCAGCCCTTGCTGTGCTTGTACTTTGGAGCAGGTGGCAGGGGTCTTCTGTCATTAAGTGATGGGAAATATCAGACGTATATTGGGAAGATTTGTATGAGCAAATCCACACATCAGAGACCAGCATGCAAATGTAATGCATTTATTTCTGTCGATATAAGACTTTTGCTCAGTCTGACACTGCACTGTTGGAGGTTCTGGGTTTAGATGTAGATTTAATCAATGAGAAACACATCTAAGACAATGTTAGATTGTAGGACTTACGTATGCAAGTGGTGAGTGTGGGGTCAGGAACAAAACCGAGTTTACACATGCACCTGTAGCTGCCCACAGTGTTCAGACAGTTCCCATTAGGACACGCCCCCTGCAGCTGGCACTCATCGAAATCTGTCAATCAATAAAAAGACACAATCCAGGGATCTTTCAAGGGATTTCTTAACATGGCAAGATGAAACAGACATGTTCACCACTTTCTCAATTACTGTACTAAGTTTGTATATTCCAGGATTGTCTTTCACTGCACATTTTCCTGATCCATATGCAGGTTTAACATTTTTAAGGCAAGGCAACAACAATGCAATTCAAAGTGCTTTACATAAAACATTAAAGAGCAGTTAAAAACAACTAAAAAACATTTGTTAAAGAAAATATAGAAACAGAAAAAATAGAATGAGACAGGTATAAATTCAAGAATAAAAGTTACAGTGCAGTGTAAGAAATGAACATAACTATAAAGAAGTGCAGAATGAAAAAGATAGGTCTTCAGCCTTGATTTAAAAGAACTAAGAGTTGCGGCGGACCTGCAGTTTTCTGAGAGTTAGTTCCAGATATGTGGTGCATAAAAACTAAACGCTGCTTCCCCCTGTTTAGTTCTGACTCCAAGGACAGAAAGCAGAGCTTGAGAGGTCTGGGGGGGTTCATAACGTAGCAGCAGGTCAGAAATGTATTTTGGCCCCAAACCGTTTAGTGCTTTATAAACCAACACAAGTATTTTGAAATCAATTCTTTGAGGGACAGGAAGCAGAAATGGAGTGTTGTGATCCACTTTCATTGTCTAAGTGAGGACTGGAGCAGCAGCATCTGAATTTTTTTTTTTTTTGGCATTTTATTTGATAGAACAGCTTAGACATAAAAGGGGAGAGGGAGAAGGAATGACATGCAGCAAAGACCTCTGTACATGGGGCACAGGTTCTACCAGGTGAGCTACTGTAAAGTGTCCTGAGATAACTTCTTTTATGATATGACACATGATATGTTTTCATAAATTGAAAACAAATTTCCCCTATGGGACAATAAATATCTATCTATAGATAAGATAAGATAATACAGCAGTTATTTTGGCAGCGTGATTCACTATACGTGAGAGTCATGTTTTGTGTTTGATGGCGAGTTGGTTGTACCAGGAAGAGATATTGAATTTATCTAAGAAAAGGTCTGGCTGTTGAAAAAACGCTTTTTCAATGATTTTACTTAAAAATGAAAGGTTTGATATCTGCCTAAAGTCTAGATTGTTGTTTTTTTAAGAGTGGCTTGATGACTGATGTTTTCAGATTCTGTGGGAAGATACTTGAGAGAAGAGACGTCTTTACAATCTGTAGAAGATTTTGATAAAGCCTGTTGGCACAATATCAAGGCAACAGGTAGTCTGGCTATCAGCAGACCAAGCTCAATCTTTTAAGATTAAACATTGAAACATGAATTCTCCCCTGGCCATGGAAACCGCCATATATGCCAATGCTATAGGTTACTTAGCATTAGACCATAAGTAGACTCTCCCATCGAAATAGGATTAGTATTGAATAGCAAATCTTCCCTTGTTCTTCCCAAACTCTCATCTACTACATGCCCTCTGCTGGCAGACTTGGCTCTGCTCTGCCTATGTCTGTTCCAACATTTGCAGCGGCTGGTTTGACCATGGAGATGCAAGTGACAGCTAGCTTGACCACAGTATATTTCTGTGAGAAACATTGCTATGCAAATCTTCTCCTAGCTACCACACAAGCTGCTACAGTCTGCATGCTCAGCATTAATAGCACATTGTGAAGCAGACAGGACAGGAACCTGTTCATCTAAATTCAGAGAAAGCAAGGATGAGCGGAGTTGGGCTGATTATAACAAGGCAAGAAATGAAGTTAATAGTGGTCAATACTAAAAAGGCATATTTCAATGAAAAAATTGCTGAATACAGAAATGACTCAGTAAAGTTATGGAAATCCCTTAAAGGAACACGCTGACTTATTGAGACTTTAGCTTATTCACTGTATCCCCCTGAGTTAGATAAGTCCATACATACCCTTCTCATCTCCGTGCGTGCTGTAACGCTGTCTGACGGCCCCAGGGCTAGCTAAGCCTAGCACAGATCCTGCAGGTAACCAGCTCCATCTAGCCTACTGCTCCCAATAAGTGACAAAATAACGCCAACATGTTCCTGTTTACATGTTGTGATCTATATAGTCACAGGGTGTACAAATAACAAGGTCACATGAGACACAGCCATCTTCTAACCGTACACATACTGGGAACTATATTCTCAGAAGGCAAAGCACTGCTACTTCTGCTACTTGGGCGGAGTGATTTGCTCGCAGCACCTGAAGCCCTGTGGTGAGGAGCAGAGAGTTCTCCTGGAGTTCGCTCAGAGATGGAGTAATAGAGTCAACAATTACTAGATAGTAAAAGCATAGTGACCTTGTTATTTGTAAAAGCTGTGACTATACAAATCACAACATAAACAGGAACATGTTGGCGTTATTTTGTCACTTATCAGGAGCAGTAGGCTAGTTGGAACCAGTTACCTCCAGGATCTGTGCTGGGCTTAGCTAGCGCTGGGGCGTCAGACAGAGTTACAACACGCACGGAGATGAGAAGGGTATGTATCAACTTATCTAACTCTGGGGGATACAGTGAATAAGACAAAGTCCCAATAAGTCGGTGTGTTCTTGGCAACAATATTACATCAGAGAAGGAGATAGTGGCAGAGGTTTAAAGGTCCCATGACATGGTGCTCTTTGGATGCTTTCATATAGGCCTTAGTGGTCCCCTAATACTGTATCTGAAGTCTCTTTTATATAGACCTTAGTGGTCCCCTAATACTGTATCTGAAGTCTCTTTTATATAGACCTTAGTGGTCCCCTAATACTGTATCTGAAGTCTCTTTTATATAGACCTTAGTGGTCCTCTAATACTGTATCTGAAGTCTCTTTTATATAGGCCTTAGTGGTCCCCTAATACTGTATCTGAAGTCTCTTTTATATAGACCTTAGTGGTCCCCTAATACTGTATCTGAAGTCTCTTTTATATAGACCTTAGTGGACCCCTAATACTGTATCTGTAGTCTCTTTTACATAGGCCTTAGTGGTCCCCTAATACTGTATCTGAAGTCTCTTTTATATAGACCTTAGTGGTCCCCTAATACTGTATCTGAAGTCTCTTTTATATAGACCTTAGTGGTCCCCTAATACTGAATCTGAAGTCTCTTTCCTGAAATTCAGCCTTGGTGCAGACTTACAGCCACTTGAGCCAGTCCCACAATGAGCTTTCCTTAGGATGTGCCATTTCTGTGTCTGTAGCTATTGAGGAGGAGAGAGGGGGGGCAATGTGGAGGGTGGGGGTGTCGCCTTGACCAACTGCCACTTTGCTCGTTTGAAAGCCATAATGTCTCTGTCTCATGGGTGGGTCAAATTCTCTGGGCGGGCGAAGCAGAGGAATGGGAGGTAACCTTGCTCCTTATGACCTCATAAGGAGAAGATTCCAGATCAGCCCATCTGAGCTTTCATTTTCTCAAAGGCAGAGCAGGATACCCAGGGCTCGGTTTACACCTATCACCATTTCTAGCCACTGGGGGACCATAGGCAGGCTGGGGGAACGCATATTAATGTTAAAAAACCTCGTAAAGTAAAATGTTCATGCCATGGGACCTTTAATAAGTATTTCTCATCTGTTGCCAGGAAGCTTGTGGAAAAGTTAACGGGCCAGACTGGTCAATATGGTGAAAGTCATGTGCATGACCTTTACTCTCAGTTAGGTGTCCAGGCAGGGAGCTTTCTTTTTTTGAAAACTTGTTCTTGAGAAGCTGAAAAGGCTTGATGTACTCATATTGTAAACAGGTCAATAGAACAAGGATACTTTCCCAATGATCTCAAGATTGCCAGAGTAATTCCTCTATATAAGAAAGGGAGTAAACTAGACCCTGGTAATTATAGACCTGTCTCAATTCTTGGTTGTCTGTCAAAGATAATTGAAAAGATAATTTATGAACAGATTGATAATTACTTAAAAATCACAAAACCTACTTTATGAGCTCCAGTCTGGCTTTCGTAAATCACACTCTACAGATTCCTGTTTACTGTTTCTAACTGACTATATGAAAAAGGAGGTAGATAATGGAAACTTCTGTGGCATGGTCATGTTAGACCTACAAAAAGCCTTTGATACAGTCGACCATTGTGTTTTAATGTATAAATCAGTGTTGGTCATCTTACTTTAAAAAAGTAATTAGTTACAGTTACAAATGACTTCTCCCAAAAAGTAATTGAGTTAGTAACTCAAGTTACCACATCGTAAAAGTAATTAGTTACTCAGCAAAGTAACTGTAGCTATGTTTCCATCGACCCGTTTTTATCCGAATTAAGTGATATCATAACGATGATGAATTTATTTGCCGAATAAATAATGAATTGTGATTAAGTTTTAGGTCATTTTATGGTTGCAACCCGCAATAAAACGAAGAAGAAGAAGTTTCAGTTCATTTCCGCCCAGTATTTCCGCTGTGTTTGCAAAACAAAATCAGATGTAAGTGGACAAACGAGAAGACGAGATACTTTTTTAATTTAATTTACCAGAAAAATATAACAGCTATTTTAGATAGCAAAAATCTAAGAAACGCCATCATTTATCAGGAGCTCGCGAAGGAAATGACCAACAGTTACAACAGGGACATTAAACGCTTAACTTGAAAAAGCTTAACGTGGTTTAATGTATCTAAACAACGATCAATCATCACCAGATTTATCATGGTTATATCTTGTCATGAACACTTAAGCCTGTCAAAAAAACTAAATCAAAATCCAACGATTATAGAAGTTATCTCACGTTAATATTTTCTTCATCAGTGGCCGTATTAATATTATTAATATGGCGAGGAAAAAGCTTAACGTGGTTTAATGTACCTAAACAATGATCAATCATCACCAACTTTCTCTCTCATATTTCCCATCATAACCACGGAAAACTGTCAAATAATCTAACCCAAAGTCCAATTATTATGGACGTTATCTGACAAAGCGTTTCTGCTTCAGGGCAGTGGAGCGGCTGGGGGTTGACTCTCCACGGTTCTCAATGGCTTTATAAGTCCTAATGTGAAAAAGCTTAACATGGTTTAATGTACCTAAACAACGATCAATCATCACCAAAAAAATCCTCTTCTATATTGCTCATCATAACCACTTAAAACGGTCAAATCTAACCCAATGTCCAAATATTATGGACGTTATCTGACACATTAACGTGAGATAACTTCTATAATCGTTGGATTTCAATTTAGTTTTTTTGACAGGCTTAAGTGTTCATGACAAGGTATGACCATGATACTGGTGATGACTGATCGTTGTTTAGATATTAAACCATTAAGCTTTTTCACGTTAAGCGTTTTAGAATGTCCCTTACGACAAGCCGTGGGACGTCCTGCGGAGTAAATGGAAGGCGCTCAAACAGCGATACACGGCCTCAAAAAAGAGAGTTGTCTCGCAGCGGTGCCGGAGGGAAAATATAAGGCAAGTTCCACCTTTTTGATGAGCTGGATCATATCCTCAGCCAAAGGTCCATCGGAGCTTAGGCTATAGCTTGGCTTCTAATATTAACAACTACTTTTGTCTAGCAAAACTTTGTTCGCAAAAGTTCGCTTGAATCTTGTGCGATTCAGTTCAGAAATGAATGGAAACACCATAAAATGTCTCAAATCAATTCGATATACCAATTTAATCGCAAAACAGCATGTGACGTCATTACGTGCAGGTTTTTATTCGCTTTAAAGCTGTTGGATGGAAACACACTTTCACCAGCTTTATTCGCATGAGTTTTTTTACCGAACTTCAGATAATTCGATTGACAAGTGGATGGAAACTTAGCTTGTGACGCTGTCTTGTGTTTAGTGGTAGTCAGAGTGTGCAGTGAGACAGCGTGAGCAGGGCATCCGCCCACCCAGCCAATCATCATCACATTTGCAACGGTGTCATCATCCCGACCCCTGTTCTCTCCAGGCGTGTGTAGCCAAAGCCTGACACCTCGCGCTTCATTCAACCAAATAACGCGCCACTTTACATTCTCAGTAATGATAACGGCGTTGCAACAATGGGAAAAGTAATTAATTAGATTACTCAGTTACTGAAAAAATAACGCCGTTATACTTAAACGCCGTTACTCCCAACACTAGTATAAATTGAAAGCCATGGGTTTTAGTGAACTAGCACTGGAATGGGTGGGCTCCTATCTGGAGAATAGAACGCAACTAGTGGACATTGGGGGGAAAATGTCTCAACCAAAACAAATGGATTGTGGGGTACCTCAAGGGAGCGTTTTGGGTCCACTTTTCTTTCTGCTATATATAAATGACCTAAAGTCTGCTTGTTCATGCAGTTTTTTTTTTATATGCAGATGATTCTGTTTCTCACAAGGATAAAAATGTGACTGAAAGCACACTTAGCGCAGAACTTCTAAATGTTAGTATGTGGATGGCTGATAACAGATTATCACTTAATTTAGGGAAAACTGAATCTATATTGTTTGGAACAAAGATAAAGTTAAAGAAAGTCTCATGTTTTTAAGGTCCTAGCTGGAGATACTGTAATTACTGCCAAGGAATCAATCAGTTACCTTGGATGTATGTTAGATTGCCACTTATCTGGAGTAGGCCCAAAAGGTAACCACCAAAGTAAATTAGAGAGTCCGCTTTATAGCCAGAATATCAAGGTTTTTGGATGAAAAAACAAAGCTAATTCTGGCAGGAGCTTTAATTCAGCCTTATTTTGATTATGTGTGTGGCTCATGGTACAATGGTGTCACAGGGAACCTGAAACATAGGCTTCAGACGTCTCAAAATAAATTGATAAGGCTTATTTTAGACCTCCCCATAAGAACTCATCTGGAATCTTCCCAATTTGAAAGGGTGGGATGGTTGACATTTGAGGATCGAGTGTCTCAGATGCAGCTGGGTATGGTACATAACATTGTTTATGGAGATTTTTCCAAATATTTTAGAAATTATTTTAATAGAGTAAATGAAGTTCACAGGTACTCCACTAGGGGTAGCTCAACAGATTTTGTACTTTGTATTTTCTTTATGCCGGAACTACCCTTTGGAACCGGTTACCTGGTACACTCAAGACAGTCAGAAGCATAGGCAATTTTAAACAAGGTTTGAAAGTATGGATTAGGTGCCAATCATAGTCATTATCTATTTGTATTGTTGTTGTTTTTTGTATAACATGGATGAATTTGTTTAATGTATGATGAATGATTGATGTGTGACCTGCTGCCACTTGTCCTCTCTCCTTGCCCTTATAGGGACCACAATGGAAATAAGTCTTTGGGCTTTATTGTGTCATCCCTGACTATTCATGCATTTTATTAATGTATGACACAGAGTACTGTTTCATATTTTATATTTAAGTGGTCAAATAAAATCAATCAATCAATCATCTGAATGGCTGCTCATGGTTACAGATCTCTGTAAGGTTCTGACCATGTCAGCACTCATACCTGGCCACAACCCCCTCCTGCGGGTATTCAGCAGTGTGCAGCACCACACTTTGAACACCACATCAGATGCCAAATTGTTGACTCCTTGAGTCCTGAAAACTATGTTCTAGGCAGCCAAGCTGAATAATCTGTTGGAGAAAGCTAAGCTCCTCTACTGTGCTTCCTTGTAGAAGAGTTGGTGCTGCCCTGCACTGGACTACTTACACTTTGTTCTTCTTAGACTGTCATCAGTAAAGAAATGCCAACGTATAACCCTTTTGTTTGATGAACAGGACAGCTTTTGAAACTTAGCCTCAGCTTGACAATTCAACTGGAATTGTGCTTCTGCAGAGATACACATACATATATTTGTGAACCTACGCAGTGAGCATTGAAAAACTATTGAAACAATTATGTTAATACCAAATATTGTGCCAATCCATGCGGTAAATATTGAGATATTTCGACAAAGAGCTCTTACCTTGGCAATGAGAGCTGTTGATTCTCTTGTAACCCTGAGGACAATCTATCAGAGGAATAGCTGATGAGAGGAGAACGAAAGAAGGAAAAGGGAACACACACGTTAGTCATTGCTTTCTAACATTTGATGAATGGTTAATCCACATAAACAAATACATGACAAACTATTTGGCCATGATTTTCTAAATTATTCCTATATCATCCACACAGTTTTTCTATGACATTTCTCTTGCACTGTGACAGTTGACATTGTTTGTTTGAGAGAGGGGAAGAGGTTTAAATTTTTTTAATCTACATTTTAGTCTTGTTTTTTTACGTCATTGATATTGCATGTTGTCGCATAGTGTTTAATGACGCCGCTGCTGTCTTGTCATCGTCTCATCTTAGTCATGGAAAAAAAAGGTTGTCATAGTTAGCATTTACGAAATGAAAACTGACGGACAGCTAAACAACTCATTCACATTGTCATTTGATACATTATAGGATATTTATGTGTTGTGCATGTGTGTGATTGGTAAATGTATGGATGAAGGCCCCCACTTCCCATGCCTGTGTGCTGGGGCCCAGGGAGGTCTGGCCCAGGCTGGAATGAGATCCGACTGGTAACGCCCCTAAGCGCCATGTCTGGAAAACTATTTGCAATGGTTTAGCTCTCCATCAGGGTGAGCAGTGATATAAACACTAAAGCGGTTTACTGGCCTGAAATCAGATGTTCCTATTTGATGTTCCAACAGAGCGTATTTTTATCATATTATGATGACCAGGTTATATAAATATTATGCTGAAGCGTTTTGTGAAACCTTGAGAGGCTACAGTAGAAGTAGCAAGACGGCGATGAAGAAGACATGTATGTAGCTTCTGTCTATGAAAGCTGTTATTCAACAGAACTGTTCCCAAACTTTCAGTAAGAACAGCCTGCGCGGCATCCTAGTAGCTGACTGGCTGCAGCACTACAGGCCGGGGCAAACTGACAAAATAATTTTTACATAAAGAAAACAACTTCATAATTATGAATTTCTCGAAGACAGCGTTTCACAGAGTTTTATGGTATCCTCTTAACCGTAGTAGCTCATTCTGGGACTTGTCTTGGAAATCAGAGGGTCACCAGTTCAACTCCTGGTTTAGTTATAATAATAATAATAATTTATTATAATAATAATAATAATAATAATAATAATAATAATAATATTTCTATTTCACTTTTCTTAACAAGGTTACAACGTGCTTTCCAGAAAAACTTGTATGTAACGTTTTGAAACTTCTCCTAGAGGACTCAACAAATCCTTCTCAAATTGGGTCAGCAGCATGTCAAGACTTTCATGATGCCAAATTACAAAGCTCTTGTGTTTTCATAGAACAGCGTGGGCGTGGCAGCCAATTTGTGTGTTTCGCCATAACAGAGGAAGCTGTTGTAACTTTACTTTACATTGTCCAATCTGCCTGAAACTTCACAAGCATGATAAGAGTCCAGACCTAGAGACATCTAAACTCCCATATTGAGTCATGGTCATAGCGCCACCTGCTGACAACAGAAAGTCAGCCTTATGTGACAAACATCATAGACTTACATGACGTTTTCATGGTGTGTTCTATACATGATACACAGCATCATGACATATAATTAGTGTGTGTTCTCTAACGCCACATAGTGGACAGAGGAAATGTTACAGACAACCGTCATCCCCGCCAGTACCCCAAACATGCTGGGAGGGGCCAGGGTTCGTCACTGCTTGCAATAAGTTTAGGTCAATGATACTACTAACACAGGTGACATGACCTTTGTTGTATTTTAATAATCTGCTCTGGAAATATATATATATATATATATATATATATATATATATACACAGAGGTGTCAAGTAACGAAGTACAAATACTTTGTTACCTTACTTAAGTAGAAATTTTGGGTATCTATACTTTACGGGAGTAATTATTTTACAGCATACTTTTTACTTCTACTCCTTACATTTTCACGCAATTATCTGTACTTTCTACTCCTTACATTTTAAAAATAGCCTCGTTACTCACATTTCAGTTCGGCTTGTTTTCATTCCGGCTTGTCATTGTTCAAAAACAAAAAAAAACTAAAAAAACTATCTCCATCCGGAGAGAGAATGTGACTGTGGTTGGGATGAGAAGTATAAACATATACCATTCCGACACCCTATTGGTTTTGTGCGACAATGAATAATCGCACCTGCACAGACCGGTGCACGAACACGGCAATCCGGTGCCTTAACGACCGTTATCTACCGGACCGAATAGCAACGCGGATTTCGTTGCCTTATTTAGGTGCCACTTAAATGACTGCGCTTCTCTCTGATGTCTCAAACGGACGTTAGAGGGAACTGAAACATCGCCGCACGGGACGCTAGTTAACACTACAGTTGGCAGCAGGTAACGCAGTCTAGCTGCTAGCAGCTGGAGTGAACACGGTTAAAATGCTGAGAGCTAAACGGTGTAAAAGTGTGTCTGTATTTCACTGGAGAGGATTCTAACACCAGACTGTAGCTGCCCTTGTCTGAAAAACACAGAAGAGATGTCACCTTTTTCAGCCCTTCTGAGTTTGCAGGTATGATTTTAATATAACCTTAGCTATTATAGTCATTATGGCCTTTAGAAAAATGTTTTTTGTGGAAGTGGGGTTTTGTCCCCACGTTTTGGGGTTAAGCTTTTGTCCTTAATGGCATTACATCAGGGGTCTTCAATGTTTTTTAAGCCAAGGACCCCTTAACTTAAAGTGTGATCGAGCAGGGACCCCCTACTACATATTGTATGAAATTAAGTTGCATATTAAACTGGGCCTACAATAACTGTTAGGGCAACCTGAAGCCTTCTTACATACCCTTTTTTCATAAGCTATTAAAATATGAATTGTTGGCATGATTTTATAAATCATATTTGAATGTTACATATGTGGCACAGTAAATCTAGGATTAACTGTATCTGTGGGCTGATATCTTAGTGACTACCTAACCTATAGGCCAGTAAGCCTATCATCAGTGGGAATTTATATTTGCTAATAATATATTGGAATTATGTTAAGGCATTTTCATTTTTTTTTCTTTTTAAAGACTCAAAAATTTACAATAATTTGGAGGCCCCCCTGCAATGACTCTGAGGACCTCCTGTTGAAGATCTCTGCCTTACATTACTTTTACTTTTATACTTTAAGTAGTTTTGAAACCAGTACTTTTACACTTTTACTTAAGTAAAAAGCTTGAGTTGATACTTCAACTTCTACAAAAGTATTTTCAAACCCTAGTATCTATACTTCTACTTGAGTAATGAATGTGAATACTTTTGACACCTCTGTATGTATGTATGCATGTATATATATATATATATATATATATATATATATATATATATATACACTTTTTTATAGTATATATACATAGTGAAATAACTGAAAACATGTCTTATATTTTAGATTCCCCAAAGTAGCCACCCTTTGCTTTTTTTGATAACTCTGCAAACCCTTTGGTGTTCTCTCAATGAGCTTCATGAGGTAGTCACCTGAAATGGTTTTCACTTCACAGGTATGCTTTGTCAGGGTTAATTAGTGGAATTTTTTCCCCTTATTAATAAAAAAGCAAAGGGTGGCTACTTTGAAGAATCTAAAATATAAGACATGTTTTCAGTTATTTCACACTTTTTTGTTAAGTACATAATTCCATATGTGTTCATTCATAGTTTTGATGCCTTCAGTGACAATCTACAATGTAAATAGTCATGAAAATAAAAAGGAAACGCATTGAATGAGAAGGTGTGTCCAAACTTTTGGCCTGTACTGTATATGTGTGTGTAAAGCCAATGAAGCTTGTTGAAAAAACATGAATTGAATTAGGATAGAAGGCAGGAAATAAATAAAAAGAACACTGGGATTCCCATTTTAATGTTGAGATATAAAAAGAAGCAATCATGTTTGCTTCACCCATCAGCTGCATGAGCATCAGTTTTATCTCACTCAACTAGAAACCACATCCAGTCAGCTTCATAAACTAAAACCTGAACAATCTAAATACTTAAAATATGACAATACTAAAAACAAATGAACAATCAAAAAGCTGCTCAGACAGCCTGTAATGGCAAAATTACATTTAAGCATAATTCCTTATATTTTTATGTTTTATTTCTACTTGGTTTTTCTTACAATGCTGAAAGAGAGTTTATCTCATTCCCACATGTATATTCTGATTCTAACTAAGTGAGAATCAGAAAGTCTGGAACATAATGTGAGCACTGTCTGTCTGAACAGATAGGGGCTACAAGGTCACCCTAAGACTATCTCTAGTTTTCCCATGCCAGTTTGAGATGTAACTGGGGGGGGTGAAAGTCGTACAGGGAGGAGGAGGCGAAATGGCACCGAGATGTCTCTTGTGTTTTTCGATTGTCATCATGTGTATCAGATTGCATGTAAAAACTGTAGCGTCATAATTAGCCAAGCGCGTGTGTGCTGTCACTCTGAAGATGCATATAAGCCTAGTGTTCTGCTCACTCATTTGAGGAACTGACTCCACACGGGGCTGCTGTGCCTTTTGTGAAATCATGTTGCTCCTGCATTTGCAAATATATTTTTAATAAAATACAAAAACCTAAATTGGTTTAGTCTCCTACTGTATTATTTGTTTCACTTTACTAAACTTTGAAAACGTTACCCCTGCTGCAAAGGAAACTTCCACTACAAGCCAGTAGCTCACAATAAACCACCGACTGAGAAGTCAACGCTTGAGAAAATCTCTGCTGTAATGCTGGACAAAGGCACCAGTGGGGAGGTGGTACCCAAATACCTGAAAGCAGATTGATATTCTGCTCAACAGGAAACAACAAGGCAATGTTTGTTTGACCCATAAAGCCAATTTATTCACCAGCCACCAGTGTCTCCATGGCACAATGGACTGTTTCACACTTCACTGTAAAGCAGAAAACAAATCTCAACTCATGGCCCTGCCATTCCTGAGGAGAACAGGGGGAATGACTAATCTCTGGCTTTGTAATGACTCCAACTGGAACATGTGAATAGGAAGGCTGAAATTGCCTTCTCTCATGGTGTTTATGAGCCATGTGGGCTAGAAGCTGGCATAAGTGACTACTGCCACACAGGGTTAGTCATGTCGAAATCCATATTCTGACCAACAGTGTGAACTTGCTCTGAACCTAACTCAAGGTCAAGGTAACTTTATTAATACCCAAAGGTAGATTTGGCTTACAGTGGGAGTTGAGTGGGTCAGCCTCCTTTTACACACACACACACACACACACACACACACACACACACACACACACACACACACACACACACACACACACACACACACACACACACACACACACACACACACAATCAACAGCAGACTGTAGGATGTAATGTGACAAAGGAGACATCATTGCTCATTTCTAATAAAATACAATAAATCAATAGTTCCACAGACACAAAGAAAAATATAAAAATAAATTAATTAATAAAAATAAATAAGGCAGCAGACTGTACTGCTACTACTTATTTAATATACGTATAGCCGCTGGGACAGAGCTGTTTCTGCATCGCTTAGTTTTACAAGCCGGTACTGTATACCTGCGTCCCGACGGTAGGAGCTGTAATTCACTATGTAATGGGTGGAAGTGGTCTTTCAAAATAGTTCCAGCTATCCTTTGTAACTGTTTAGAATACAGGGATTCTGTGTTGAGCTGTGGCTTTCCTATCAGCTTACTGGACTACTTCACAATTTGATTCAAACGATTCCTATTTTTAAGAGACAAGTTCCCAAACCATAACACCAGGCAAAAAGACAAAGCGGATTCAATAAAAGCATGATAAAATAGGGTCATCAAGGTCCTGTCAATATGGAAGGAGGACAGTTTTCTCAGGCAAAACAATCACTGGTTTACTTTTTTATACACAGTGTCACAGTTTGCCTCAAAAGTCAGTTTGCTGTCAATGGTCGTTAAGATATTTGTAGGTTTGAACACACTCCACTATTTGACCCTTTATGGTGGAGACTTCTTGCGTCTGGTGGAGCTTTCGAAAATCAATAAGCTTGTCTTTTGTTTTGGAGATATCCATCTGGAGGAAGGATTTTTCACACCATTCAACAAAGTCCTGGATGACTGGCCCATGGCCTGTTTCATGGTCTTGCAGCAGACTAACAATTACAGAATAATCTGCATACTTTAAAATAGTTCTACTCTCTATTACTGTGACATATATTCATGTACAGGAAGAACAAGAGAGGGGACAGCACACATCCTTGTGGGGAGCCAGTGGAGGAGCATACCGAATCCAGCCAACAATATTATGACTTAGATCAAATTGTTCTAAAAGTCTCTGTTAAAATGTGGGGTTGAATTGTATTAAATGCGGATGAAAAATCAATAAATAAAAGCCTGGCATGTGTTCCCCTTCCTTCCAGATGTTTAAGAAGCAAATTCATTAAAGTGACTGAGGTGTCATTGACTCCCCTGAGTGGCCTATAGGCAAACTGCATTGGATCCAAAACATACTCAGTTTTCTTTAAAGGGGTGATAGAATGATTATATGTGGTATTTCACACTGTTCCTTAAGGTCTCCTAATAGGATATGTAACATTGGTTGGGCTGAAAATGTCCCAGGTGCTATTTTTTTGGCCCTTATGCATCCCTGTGTAATGGCTCTATTTAGAACGAGAGCTTTTCTTCCAAATATGTTATGCTCATGAATATTTAGATGAGCTGTGCACTGACTGGTTGAGGAACCACTCACACATACATTGGAGACGATACAGCAGGTCTCATATTTCAGACACGCACACACGCGCACACACACACACACACACACACACACACACACACACACACACACACAGCTGCCCGGCGCACAGCGCACACACACAAACACAGACAGACACAGAGCTGCGCACACACACACAGACACACTGTCTGTTACATGCCCAGACATGCCCGGGCGCGACCCGCGGTGGCTAAAACAGCTGAGTCAAAATGCAGTTTCGACACTTTCATTAGAACTAGTGTTGTTGTAACGTTACCCTTAGGGCATAAAAAAACCTCCACCAAAGAATCACAACTCACCTTGTAGCTAGTAAGCGTGGGGAGCGGAGAGTGAACCCCTGCAAACATGTCCTCTGCCAGTGCCTCTACGGCGCTGCGTTAGATCCACAACTCCTGCTCCATTTACTCGTTCTAAACCCTTCTCTCTGGGCCAGTAGTATATTCCGTTGTACAGTCTGGAACACTGCATTTATGATCGTGGTTCATTTTCAATATCCTTGAAAAACTTCCAAACTTTCTTCTTTCTAAAGTACAAAGCGCAGCTCGTGTGTGAGATCCTGACAGAGCTCCAGCTCAGCGGGTCTGTGAAGGGGGAGAGGCCGACAGGGAAGGCAGCAAACCCGGCCAGCAGCCACCACCTGTCCCGGCAGATTGTGGAGCCGACACTGTCTTACCAAATTTGCAATTAGCCATCCATTTTAGTAAAACGGCCCATATTTGAGCTTTACATTAGAGGTGTTGAATTTAATCAAATAATCGATGCATTGCATCACGGACACGGACGATGCTGCATCGATGCAGTGGCCCACCATAATCGATTATAACGCAATGATGTTGCTCGTTAATTTTCCGGCCGCGGCATTAACATTTAAATGAAAAATAGCATTCTCAGTAGCCTAGCTAGCCCGTTTCTCTCACACACACACACACACACACACACACACACACACACACACACACACAGAGACAGACAGAGACAGGCAGACACACAAACAAACAGAGACACGGAGAGCGGAGAGGGAGCATATCGAGAAGAGGAAAGAAAACACTGAGAAACATCGAGAGACACTAGAATATTTAGCTTGGAAACGATCTAAGTGGAATAACGAAGCTGAAGAGGTGTAGCTACACTATGGCACTTTTCCTGTGTAACAGCAGTGGTTTAGAACAAACGTGCTGGTGTGCCTGGCTAAAGTTGTAGCTAACTGACTAGCTAGCTAGCTAAAGTTGGAGTTAACGGCTGAGTGGCTGGTTCAGAGGACGCTGATTTTGGACCGGAGAGGACGACAGCGTGTTTTCCTGCTGAAGAGGACTTTGCCGTAGCTGGTGACTGTTTTTCGTGTTTGAGCTGTGTTTCTTGGACTAACAACTAACTGTAAATTGGATTTATATGCGTTTGCTTCACTGAAGATAACGTCCTGCTGGCTGCTGCACGTCCACATGAGCAGACGCAACTTTCTTTCTTTTTTTCTCGCGCCGTGTGTTGGTGTGTAGGTGTGGGTGGGTGGGTGTTAACACAGTGGTTTAATAGGGTTTGAGTAAGTTTTACATTGAAACTGCTGTAAGGAGGAATCATTTTGTGTAGCTGGAGTATTTAAAGTGGAAATTGATAGAGAAACTGGTAAAGGGGTAGTTGTGTGTAATATCATTTGAAGAAATATTGCAGTTAGCATATTTGATTTGGGTTATGTTTTTTTTTGTTATTCAATCTAACGGCTAAATGTTATTTATACATTTAAGTTATTGTTCAGTAAGCAGTACCTTTTTTGTTAAAGAGTTGTCTGGGGTCAGTTATTCCAATACAGCACACTAGATTTGCTGGCTAAAAGTAGGGTGTTATATGACTAATCCAAAATAGGTAAACCTTCGTGGTAGCTACCTTCTATAGCAATTAACCCAAACACTTCCATTCCAGTCTAAAGTTACTTATTGCAGCTTGGGCATTGCACTTGACAATGCAAGTTTGTCAAGTCAAATATCCTATATGGCTTTAATAGAAAAATGTATTTTGAAGCATCGTGATGCATCGTGATGCATCGTGATGCATCGAGATATTGAATCGAAGACCTGATAATCGTAATCGAATCGGGAGATCAGTGAAGATTCACACCTCTACTTTACATAGTTGATTTCTCGCATAAAAAAGTCTCAAAAGTGAATTTATTAATGGAATAGCAGAGATCTGCGCGACCTAGATTCAGAAGACTAGCTGACCTCAGGTCAGTGGTGTAGCCTATATAAATGTTGGGGCGTGACAAAGAGAGAGACTAGAGCCAAATAAGGAGGAGCCACCTAGTTGACGTCAACTCGGTGGTTAGTTGAGATTCGCCCGTTTTCAGAGGTAGTTTCAAATTTGCAGAGGAAAGAGGTGTCAATGGGATTTTGAGGTTCTATGTATGTCCTATTTACCCTTCAAACTGTCATTTTTCAACTATGACAAGGTCAAATTGGTTTTGCATTCTATCACCCCTTTAAAATTTGAGACCTCACCAGATTCTCAAAAATTTTCATAACAAGTGATGTAAGTGCAATTGGTCTAAAATCATTTTGGGGCAGTTTATCTTGGGAACAGGGACAACCACAGCATCCTTCCAGCATTTAGGGATATGCTGAGTCTGTAAGGACTTATTAAAAATATAGTGAAAGACTGGACAAAGTTCGCACAGGATTTGAGTAATTGACCACAGATGTTGTCAGGTCCGTAACTCTTATTTGTCCTTATGCAAAGGAAGGCCTTTTCAATTCTTTTTATTCAATATAAAAAATTACTGATTGTCTTTAAGTTTGTGACTCGCTTCCTGTATTTCTTTGCTAAAGTTAAAAGTATCAAACCGAGAATAAAACCAATTTAGAGCATTCGAAATCTGAGTCGAAGCCGTCTAAAGTGACAGTACTATGGCTTTTTGGTTTACTGAGGCCTGCAATGGCTTTCATACTTGACCAGGCGGAGCCAAAGTTATTTGAAGCCATCTCGTTTTCCAATTTTAATTTATAGTTGTGTTTTGCTCTCAAAATCTCTAGTCTCAATTCCTTAGTGGCTATTTGCAACTCAGAGGCTGCTCCATGTTTAAAGGCACCGTCACCACATTTAAGAGTAAACTCTCCTCTTCGATAAAGCTTATAGTTAGGGAGTGAGGAGTTGCAGCGTTCGCCTAGACCGGCGGGGGAGGGTTTATAGCTATAGACATGGCACCCCTTCTCTTCTCTGCTTCTCTTCATAGTCGTCATAGTCGTCATCTTCCATATAATCAATGATATAATCAAAGTAGAGGGAGACAGGCCAGTACAGCCCGATCCGGATGGGGAGAGTTCTAGCCCGACCAGGCTCCTCTCCTTACCCTGTCTCTCTTAATTATGCTGTTATAGTTTTAGACTGCCGGGGGACTTCCTTTGACACACTGAGATTCTCCCTACTCTCTTTTTCCATCTGTGTGCTTTCATGTTCCAAAAATGCTTGTTACTAACCTAGCTCTGGGGAGCTTATTCCCCGGAATCCATATGTATTCTTTTTGCCCAGAATGTTTCCTTGGATTAGGGAGGCCCCTAAATCATGGTTGCAGCCTGTCGCCGTGGTCCTGCTGCACGCCCTGCTATGCCCTGTTACACCTGCTATGCTCTGCAGTGCCCTGCTATGTCCTGCTGCGTCCTACTACGCCCTGCTACATCCTGCTACGCCCTGCAGTGCTCTGCTATGTCCTGTGACGCCCTGCTATACCCTGCTACGTCCTGTAATGCCCTGCAGTGCCCTGCTATACCATGAACTACTAAAACTACCATTTCTAGTCACTGATCCATTATCTTTATTGTGAGTATTATTGCCACTGTTCATCACACAACCAACCGGCACCGTCAGACACCGCCTACCAAGAGCCTGGGTCTGTCCGAGGTTTCTTCCTGTGGGGGAGTTTTTCCTCACCACTGTCGCACTGAATGCTTGCTCTTGGGGAATTACTGGAATTGTTGGGTCTTTGTAAATTATAGAGTGTGGTCTAGACCTACTCTATCTTTAAAGTGTCTTGAGATAACTCTTGTTATGAATAGATACTATAAATAAAATTGAATTGAATTTCTTAGCCTGTATGCCAGATTTAACAGTTTATTATTAGGGTACATTTTGACCCGCTTACATTTTATGATCATATCCCTGCAGAAGGCAGCATAAGAACATGTGACATCAGCAAGTTCATCCAAATCATCACCACATGATTCGATAAACTTATTCCAGTCAGTGCAGTCATAACAGTCCTGCAGGCACTGCGTGGACTCCGCTGTCCAGACTTTGATGTCTTTGGTCTGGACTTTTCCCCTCTTTAGAAGAGTTCTGTATGTGGGCAGAAGGTGCACGTAGTTGTGATCTCCAGAGCCCAGGGGGGGGTAAAGGGCATGATTTATAAGCCTCCTTTACTGAACTAAAGCACAGATCCAAAAGTGTATCCCGCCTTGTCTGACAGGATACGTATTAATAGAATTATGGAAGTGTCATTTTGAGGGAAGCGTGGTTAAAATCACCCAATATAAAGTTCGGGGCGTCAGGCGAAATTGACTGTAGCTTTTGCACTACATCGAAAATTTTGCACGCAGTTGGGGGAACTCGCGGGGCAGGTAGAAAGGACGCAAAGACACTGATAAGAGTTCCACATCTGGAGTATACACTCTCTGACAGTAACAGAGTTGCAGTATCTTTGGTTCACATACAAGCATGCCCCTCCTCCCTGGATTTTCTTTGTCACCTCTGCGTTCCGATCTAGACGGTGCGGTGCGCCGAAGCCCTCAATCTGCAGGTCGGAATCTAAGTTGCACCTGTTGAGCCACGTCTCCGTGAACGCCACGTAGCAGTCTTTAAAATCCTTTTGAAAACAGGCAGACATTCTCCTGGAGTTCATCCATTTTATTCCTTAGAGACTGAACGTTCCCCAGGATCATCGAAGGCAGCGGAGTCTGCTTGAGCCGGAGTTTACTCAGCCGTAATCGGACGCCACCTCGCTTTCCTCGCTTTCCCCGCTTCCGTCTCCGTCTACTTGTCTCCCTTGTTCCGCCATAAGTTTTATTACAGTCTCTTAGGATGAGGTCTGGTAGCTGCAGCGTGATGTCTGACACGCCAGCTGGCCTCACAAGGTTAAGTTGCAGCAGCTCATTTCTGCTGTATTGCCTCCTGGCTACGCTGGCAGTGTTGACTTCCCAGATTAGCAGGAGGACTAGCAGGAGTGATAGCGCAAGACAATAGAAGTCCATTTTCGATAACAGTAAAGAGCACCTTGTACCTCTGAATCATGTCAAAACAGCCATGAAGACACAAACAAACAGAAGTAGTAGTACCACGAGAAGATGCCAATCTCTCAAACCAAACTCACTCCAGCTTCTCACTGTCAGTCGCAGCATACGCACTGTGCCCAAGGATCGCAATTTTATACTCCTCTCCGAATGAGTGGTAGTTATAAGAATATACATATACATAGGAATTCATATTGTCACACCTCTACAGTGCCTCACAAACCTATCTCTGTCCTCTCTATGCAAGTAGATCTCTGTTATGAGTGTAAACTGCATAAATAACTCACCAATATCACAGACCTCAGGTTCAGTTTACTGGTCATGAGGAGTACTCCCCAGCCTGGAGGTGTAAAGTTGTAAAGACACCAGAATTTCCAATGAAGAGAGAATGTAAGGATGTAGGATGTGCATACTAGGGACTAACTGCATCATCAATCTGAACCAATACTTGTGGCTCTAATGACTTTCCCAACCAATGGAAGAGCAATAATAAAGCGTAATCTTAGCTTAGCTTTTTTTGATAACTCTGCAAACCCTTGGTGTTCTCTCAATGAGCTTCATGAGGTAGTCACCTGAAATGGTTTTCACTTCACAGGTGTGCTTTGTCAGGGTTAATTTGTGTAATTGTATCCCTTAATAAAAAAGGAAAGGGTGGCTACTTTGAAGAATCTAAAATATAAGACATGTTTTCAGTTATTTCACACTTTTTTGTTAAGTACATAATTCCATGTGTTCATTCATAGTTTTGATGTCTTTAGTGAGAATCTACAATGTAAAGAGTCATGAAAATAAAAAGGAAACGCATTGACTGAGAAGGTGTGTCCAAACTTTTGGCCTGTACTGTATATAAAAAATATTTTGGGATCTACCGCAGACCATGGTTAAACGCCAAGCAGCATTCACCCCCGCACGGAACCTATTAAGGGACAAACCGGGAGTGAGATTCGGGCTTCTCTACCCCACTAAATTGAGGATAACACACAACGGGACAGAAGCAGTGTTTACCGACCCAGAGGAGGCTTGTCGATATGCGGAGCAGCACTTCGGATCCTCAGGCATCTCAACTGGATGGCGACAACTGGCTGTGACTGTAAGCTCCAACTATCGATAATTGACATCTGTTAAGAGTTGTAAGGTAACTCATGGGCTTTTGGACATGCAGTAAATGGGAGCCTTTGTGGATGTGTATGGCTCTCATGTACATTAAATCCCTCTTTTATTAGTTAAGTTTGCCTAATACCAGCCCCTCCCCCTCTGTAACTATTTTGTTCTCTGTTTATAATCTCTTTAATAACGAGGATGGAGACAGCCTCATTTCTTTTTTGTTGCTTAGCTTGGAGGGTTAGGCTGCATACATACTGTGTGTAAAGTATGTACAAGTCTGACTTTGTTTTTTCCTTATAGACCTTTTTCAAAGCAGACATGTTGACATGTCATAGTAGGAAAAGCACAGGTGTGTTCAAAATTATTACTGATGGCTGCTTTCCACTTAGGAGAGGCCCTGGTATTGTGCATGCTGACTGGATGGAATTGAGCCATCGTTAAGGTTATCAATTTCAGCTGTGCTTTTCCTTCTATGACAAGTCAAAATGTGTGCTGTGAAAAACGGCTATTCTATAAGCTGCTGAGCTACTGATTAGGTTAGGTATAAGGAAGTTAATGATTAAGATCTCGGGTTATGGAGGTTGCACATATGTTATTATTTTGTTAGGTGTGTATGCAGGGGCTTTTCTCCCACCAGTTCAGGTAGTTCAGAAAGTTAGGATGATAAGTGCTTTTTGTGTAATGTTAGAATAGGGGTGGGACGGGTGGAAGCACTGCTGAACTCAGGACTGTGATGAGTTAGTGAAGAGGAAAAGGAAGCCAAATAAGATCATAACAAAATATCATCTCAATGCAGGATACGTTCGATAAAGACAAAAACAGAAGAGAGGTGACCTTTTGTACCTGGAATGTGAATGGGGTTAACGAACCAGTTAAAAGGGGCAAGGTTCTCTCTAACTTAAAAGCACTTAAAGCTGATGTGATCTTCTTGCAAGAAACTCATCTGAAAAATGATGCTCATAATAAACTTCAATGTAGATGGATAAGCCAAATATTCCACTCTACGTTTTCTACAAAGGCAAGGGGGGCGGCCATATTGATCCGATAAATTAAAATCTCCACCGATAAGATGTGTGGTGGACATGTCTGGGATTAAACCTAATACCTTTCTAAAGAATTCTGGACAGTCGTGATTCGGGCCATATATATTTAATAGTGTTATTGGGATTGAGTGCATTTCCCCCATGACCATAACAGTTATTAAACTATTCGGCACCTTCGCTGGATACAGGATCAATTGGGGTAAAAGCGAACTGATGCCCTTAAAGCTAGAAGATTATAATTGGCTCAGGTCCCTCCCTTTTAAGATAACATCAGAAATTACTAGTCATTACTAAAAAATTAAGCTCTATATTCAAAGAAAATGTTCTTCTCCTTTTAGACAAACTCAAAAATAGAATTCAGTTCTGGTTGACTCTTCCATTATCCCTAGTGGGCAGGGTGAATACAATTAAGATGTTTTTTCTCCCACAACTACTTTGCCTCCTCCAACACATACCAATATTTCTCTGAAAGTCATACTTTAAAAAGTTAGACTCAATAGTTCTTCCCTTTGTCTGGAATTATAAATCCCATAGAATAAAAAAAGAACATTTGTGTAAGTCCAGATCACATGGAGTACTTGCACTTCCAAATTTTATAAATTATTATTGGGCTACATCTATCCGTTCCATTGCATCAGTGTTAGATTATACTGCTTTGTTGTCGAATGGGCTGGAGATTGAGCGAGAGGACTATCTGCCATACTCAATCGGTGCTGTAATTTTATCTCCGATTCCTCTTAACAGAACATGTTACAAGCACAACCCGGTAATACATGACACAATAAAGACTTGGAAACAGATATCAAAGAACTTAAAACTCAGAGCGATCTCTCCCTGGTTGCCAATAGCAGCAAACCCTTCCTTCCCTCCTTCTTGTCTAGACACGACCTTTGATATGTGGAAAGATCTCTGTGTTCGTAACGTAGGGGACTTATATATAGAAGGATCATTTGCATCTTTTCATCAGCTACAACAAAAATATGGTTTACCCAAACACCATTTATTCAGATTCTTTCAAGTAAGAAATTATGTAAGAACACATCTTCCTCAGTTTGAGAAAGAAGGGCCAGATAAGCTGGATGACTGCGTAGGTGAGTTACGGAGGTCAGATCACAATATATATAATAATATGATAAGTTTTAAGAGATAAGCCGACCAAATACTGCCACTGTTAAAGCGGATTAGGAAAAGAAGTTGGGTACAAACCTACAAAATGACCTATGGGATGAGAGTTTAGCATATATCCGCAAGTGCACGTCATTGTCTAATACAGTTTAAAATCCTACATAGGCTACATTATTCCAAAGAAAGACTTCATAGGATCTTCCCTGAGCTCTCTCCTCTGTGTGAAAAATGTGACACTCATGTTGCCGATTTACTTCATAGTTATGTTCTCTGTTGCAAAATACAAGGTTACTGGACTGATATCTTTAGTTTCATGTCCAAGGTGTTAAATATTCAAATTGTCACAGATGCAGTTTTAGTAATCTTAGGGATATCCAATGAAGCAAAGAGACTGATACTGGCGCAACAGCACTTCTTGGTATATGGAATTCTCACTGCAAAGAAGTGTATCCTCTTATTCTGGAAAAAGAAAGAGGGACAAACACTGAAGATATGGCTCATGAAGATGATGGACACACTCCACCGTGAGAGGATCCGGTTCATCCTTAAGGAGAAACTGAAAGACTTTTAGAACATTTATCAACCTTTGGAATCTTATCTTACAGGACAAGCAGTATCCTGATCGCAGTCCGGGGTGGGTTATTGCGGGTAGGTATTAGGGCCTCTCATTTGTTAGTTTTTTTTTTTATTTAGTTTTTTATTTAGTTTTTTATCCGTATTTCCATTCCTTATTTTTGTTTGTATACTGTAAAAAAGAAGCACTGTAATAACAATTTTGTAACTTGATTTTTTAAATTAAGCTTCATAATAAAAATATTTGAAACAGAAACCCAGAGCCAATAACAGTGGTACTTACATTGTTTCTTTGGACACTTCTGGCATTTGTGGAAACCCCAGGACGTCCCGATGGTCCCACAGCACTGCTCCTGCTTAATG